>NW_024878856.1:0-12199 GCF_018340385.1 Cyprinus carpio
AAATCTGGCAAATGGGACAAATCTGTAAAAATAAAATGTAAAGAGAAAACTATATATGTTACTCCTTGGTTTCCAGCAAAAGCAAATCAATTTGTTGACTTAATAAATAATACTATTCATTTTCTACCTTAGATAAAGGTGTCAAAAGTTTCAGATCAGTCTCGTCAAATTAGCAGAATAGTCAGAATAGCCTCACACAACAGTTTGCATGGAACCACAGATTATTGGGTGCACATTTTGCTATAAACAAAAATGCATATCTGCATTTATCAAAGAATGCATTTTGACTTCAAAAATACCTGTGATGATTGTTCTAAATCTGTGTGAAGTGAGCTTGGCTGGTCAGTGGCTCCAGCTAACATTTTATCATCTTCATCATCAAGAACAGTCACATCAGTTACAGACTCCTAATGAAATAATGGAAATATATCGGCAATGATAATATTAAAGAAGCATTATAATCTAAAAAGAAAAGAAAAAGCAATACAATTAAAAACCTACAGTCTCAATTACTTTGCACTCTTTAATGTGTAAGGGGCAGCAATGGCAGTGGTATTTTCCCTACCATTTCATGCTGGTGACTGTGGCATCTTTGCAAACTCCACAGAATCAAAGGGGTAATGGTTCAGTGGAAAGCACTCTTGTAGTGGAACTACAAAAGCATGTTTTCCCATTATTCGACGCACCAATTTCAGGAGCCGAGTTGAGTATCCATCAGAGTCTGTGGGGAATTATAGACAGCTTCGCCGCCTCTCACCACCACCGTTCCCTAAAAAGCAAAAAAAAATCACAGGAAGTCAAACTCAGGACTAATGCTGCCTTTATATGTGCGATCAGAATTGTTGTAAATATAGGTTACGTAATAGTTAAAGTTGTTGGACATGAATGATCTCTTAAGTTGTATTATTTACCACCCGTGAGAAGCTCAGCAATAAATTTGATGCACATGTTCCCAAGTTTTTGCAGGCCTTAAACTTAAAAACATGGCAGAGAGAGGAGAACAATCAGCTGCTCAGACTGCTGTACTTTTTAATAGTTTTTTCCACAATAGGTAAAATCACCTTTGTAATGCATATTTACATAGATGAAAAGTCATTTTATGTGTGCTGGATAGCTTCGCTACAACCAAAAAATAGGATGCATTTGACAGAAATTCCAGAATCAGCAAAGCAACACTTGAATGACTTTTTTTTAGTGGGTCTTCTAGATGCTCATTACATTTCTGATAGCACAACAATTTTCTTGACTCTTTTTTTTCAATAAAACTCAGAAAGAACTAAATACTTTATTACATGTTTTTATTGATACTTGTACATGCAAATATAAATGCCTGTAGACTTGTAAAACATCCAGCCCCCCTGAAGAGTTTTCTTTAATTTAGAAATTCTTCCTCAAGCAGAGTGACAATCTTAAGCGAGCATAAAACACCACATTCATTATTCATTTTTTAAGTAATGGCTGGAAAAAAAAAAAATACTTGCATCATATAATTACTTGCATTATGATAATGTTGCAAATTACCTCACTGTGGTTTGAAACTGTCTGGAACAGTTAACAGCCTTTTCCAAACCCAGCATTTACAAGTTTTAAGTCTTCATTGTCTGTACTGAGACAAACAGGGTGTGTTCAGAGAGAGCACATAAATTAAAAATTCTGTCTTTTTCACAGTACCAGGTTTGGCCAATAGGGAAACGTTTTTTGCCCCTAAGAGGCTGGGGTCATTTTCAGTCCCAAAACATACTCGTGAATTGCCTATGGTAAGAGTGACAAAAAAGATACATTTATGAATAGTATTTCAGCAGAAGGTTAGAAAAAAGAGAGACAAGAAAAGTTCTATGTTTAGGATGCTTAAAAGGGTTACTACCATGTTTTTTTAAAATACTTTAATAATGGTAAGATTGAAATGGTGCAACACATAAAATTACCTTTTTTTTGATCGCGGCTCACCCTATTTTCAGGTTCTGGCAAAGTAGGCAAAGGAGTAAGGCCACTTGATGAAGATGGAGTCAGGCCCCTACAATACACGTGTTAAGAGCTCTTGCCGCTGATTCCACTTGAGTGATGATGTACTGTCAAAACAAACATTTTACTTTAAAAACCTTACATGAATTAATGTTAAATCAACAACACTATGCATTCTAATATATATTGTGGCTTGTAGGGTTGGGTATCGCTTGAATTTTATCAATTCCGACTTGATCTCTGCTTATCGATTCTGATTCTTATCGATTACTAGTTTCGATTCCAATAAGATAAAAAATCCAATTATAAAAAAATTAAGTCAAATATTTAAGATGTCAAACATGTATTCTGTGTTTTTACAAAGCATTCTGTTGCAGCTGAATAACATGAGCAAATATCAGCAGCCTACAAAACACTGCAAGAGGAATTTTGCCTGTGCTTTAAAAAAAAAAAAAAATACCATAGCAAAAAACAACTAGATTAATATAAATTTCTCAAATATTAAAATGTTAGACAAAGTAAACAGTCAGTAATAAGATAGGAATAAACAAATCAATTAGCAATATCTTAAATAAATACAACTAAACAAAAATTTCAGGTACAGAAACTGTAATTAAAAGTTTAAAAACACTGCATAGCTTTCTTTTTATAAATAAAAATAAAGATTAATCAATTAAAGTTACTAAATATATTCAGTCAAGATCAGTGAATGATTTTCTTTTTGTTCTTTGATTAACATTAACATTGCAAGGCAGCACGCTTATTCGGATGTTGGTACTTTAAGCAAAAAATGCACAATACATGTGTGTTTTCTTTCTCATCTGTTTACGTTCACGTAAGACAAAAACAGCTGTGTTTATGATTATATACTGATGTAGTTTTCTGTATATTGGTCAACAAACATGAAAGAAGCCAGTCTCTGAACAACCTTTTCTACAGTGGAAATACCACAGGAACGGTCCGAGAACGGACACAAATCAAACTCGCGAACATGCCGACCGCTGTTTCCTCTGTGCATAGCGCTTGCATGCTCATGTGCACTGCACACAAACAGGACCGCAAATTCTTTCCGTTCCTGCAGTTAATTTGTTTTTAATCAAATTGGAAATGCTAACGCAGGAGATCGCTAAGCAGAATCGAAATGCACGCGTCTTCCATCGAATATGCCGTTTCTGGAAACTTGGAACCGGTTCTAAAATGGGAACCGGTTTTTTGATACCCCAAACCCTAATTGGCTGTAATCAGCTTAGGATATGTTATGCTTGCTTTACTTTAAAAACTGCTGGCAAAGAAAGCTCCTTTCATTATTGCGGCTTCCTGTTGTTAATACTCATTCCGTCTAATTAAAAAATTAAGGATACATTTTCTAATATATCTTAGTTTTTAAATAAATCAAAAGTCATAAAAAAAAGTGCTTGCTAAATTAATTTAAATAAAATAAAAATCTGGAATACTTGTGGTAATGGGGAAAAGTTGTGTGTAGAATTACACCTGAACATCTGCACATGTCTTCCAGCAAACTTTACTTTTGCAGACGGCATAAATACAGAATTAGAAAAGCACCTCCATCCTTGGATCAAACAAATATAAATACGAAAGGGACATAAGACTACACTTGTTTCCATTACTTGATGAATCAACATTTTGATCAAAATCTCTTGAATGAATGACCTTATCATATATACATTTTTAGCAGTCACTTGTCACCACCTACTGGTGTAACATAATATGGTGTAATATAATTAATACAACCTTTGTATATTAGATGCTAAAATTACTTTTAAAATGTTTTAAAAATTTAAAAAACTCTATTTATAATGTTGAAATTAGTGTTTATATCAAATACAAACTTTTATCAGTACCTATGGTAAGTAAGGGATAATGTAATACATGCTTCAGTTGTAAAATCATTGATTTGAGTTTAAATATTTCAACCCAAAGCTTCTGTGAAGAAAGCCATTGCTAGCTAGTTCAAACTAGGCCGGACATTTAAGTGATATGCTGCAGTCTTATTACACAACATTTCACATAAATAATTATGAAGATAAAAGATATAAAAGATATTGATTTAAAATGAAAATGTTTCAAAATCTTGCCAGTTTGCTAGATTATCTTATAATCCATTACAGTGTACAAAACAATCGCCCTTAAAATTGTAGCAGTGCGTTTGTATGAAAGAGAGAGAGTGAGTCTCGCGATACCAGGATGACAAAAATTGTTATCATAATATTGAATTGAGTTTTACTAATATTTTATTATTTCCTGCAGCACCGCAGTTTTAAATGTATGTTCTCTTAATTTGGCTCTGAGATCATGGCTTATGTCACATTGACCTCTTATTGAAACCATGTGATACAGATTTACCAAAGATCACCAAACTTGAACTTTGGTAAGGGTAGAAAATCATGAAAAAAAATCAGGAGCTTGTGTTTCCAATCTCCTGCATTCATTATCGTGTGAATAGAATGTCAATGGAATGAAAGTGTAGTGTGACCAACCCTTAACATAAGGGCGAGTGCTTTAACGTAATAGCACAGATAAAATAAAATTGTATTTCATGGGTGTTTAAAGTGTTTTGGATTTGTATCTCTTGCCTTCTTCTGCTGATTCTCCTCCTCTATATAGGAACAGTGTTGTGAGTCCTGTGAAGTGCTCCTTCAGTGCAGGACAGACACACACTCGTCTGATCATCTCTGCAGGGAACAGCTCCAGAGGTCTCTGGGTGGTTTCTGGCATATATAATTAATATCATTTTCCGCCCCCCCCTCCCCGATTTCCACAAGCGTTGATCATGGGTGTGTTTCTTAGTCGTGTGCCTCCGTTTGATGAGGGCCTCCAGTGTGTCTCGACAGTAAGAGCTTTACCTCATAGGGGCAGGACTTCACGCTTTCTGCTGTTTCCTATCACAGTAAGTCACAGAACACTTCACGATCTTCAGAGTTGAGGTTTCTCTTAAGTGTTGCACAACTTCCTCTGAGTGTTGTATTAAACTTGAGATCACTATGTTTTGCTGTATTTTTCGTTTAACCTAGTTTTGGACATAAAAGGTCTGGTGTAGTTTGTCCAACACTTTGTGGAGGCAGGTTCTGCAGAGTCGAGTCCACTATGAGTAGTGACTGGTCAGATACACATCCAACAGATGGCAGCACAGGAGCTCCTCATGTAGATGGACCACTGGAGTGATGCCAGCTGAAAAGATAATAATCTCACCATCATCTACATTACTGCTTCGAGCGTTTTGTATAGTAATCGACCTTAATTAAGTCTATGTATGGATCGGATGTTGCATGTTAAAATGAGTTCTAACTAAAAGCTTGTATAACAATGTAGACTGTAGCCATGAATTAGTGAACAAAGAAAGACAGCATAGAGTAATATGTGACAGCGTCTGACTGGAAGTTAGGACAGAGTTAACGAATGTCAGCTTCACTGAGCCTATAGAGCTCACGCCCCAACTTTAACATCAACATTGTCTAAACTGCGAAGATCTGGTGCTTTCCTGTGGCCTCTGTGCCACTGCATGCATATTATTGTGTGGAGAAGACGAAACTTAATACATTTTCTTCCTGCAAGATTGCAAGTTTTTGCATAAAGATTGCCTTCTAAACAGAGGGATAGATACCAAGCTTCCATGCACAAATGTCCAGACTGGCAGGACAAAGAGAGAATTCAACAGCTTTTTGTGTTTTTGAGGCTCCTCGGGAAGATACAAACCATTTTTAAGGGAACAGTCGTCAAATGAAGTGAACAACTGAATCCTTCATGAATTCATAATAATGAGAAAATAAATATTTCCAACTGTTGGAGCGCTGAAGGCTGCTCCATGCTGCACGCATGTCAGGTAAACAATAGGTCAGTCATTCCCTGCACAAGGAGAGTTCCAAAACGCGTAAGATGAGACGTAATAGCCCTACAGCAACAGCTTTCAATATTATTTACACGCTTCAGGGCTTTGCATTTTCAAGGGAGTAGGGCATAGGGTGGCGCACTTCCCTCGAAATTTTCTCCACAAATGTAACATCACCGCTTCTATTTAACTCAAAATGAGTGAGTTTGTCAATTCTGAGGGAAAAAAAAAAGCCAGAAGAGCCGAGGGAAAAAAAGAGAATGACAAAGTTGTTTTTCTTTATTAGAACTGGCAGAGACATAATCACAAGGGACTGCTAGAATGGAGTCAGAATTTTGAAAAAATAAAATAAATATGTACCTTTTTTTATTCTTTTTATTCCATGGCTCATAGAGCTGCCACTTGAAAACTGTCATTTTTCTACCATAGGCTCATACAAACAGACATCATCCCTGTTTTTTTTCAGATCCTGTAAGACTATCCCGCACTATCTAATGTCAATTTAGATTTGAAATATAGTGCTTACTTATCACTGGAGTGACATGCTCTTGTAATATGTGGAGAACATTGAAAATGACATCTAATATAATTTAATCTTTTAAACCTAACTATTATTTTGTACCGTATCCGTGTAATTCTCTATCCGTAAAGGCTATCTCTCCAGGGTTTTCTGCAAGCATGATGTCATCCTGAATATTTACAAACCTATAATTGGTATATTAAGTTTGTGTGCAAAATTGATGTTGTATGTTAAAAATTATTCAAAATTATGAACCACTGTTTGAAGTCAAAGTAGCCATAAAAAGCAATGCATGACAGCAGTTTCCGACCTTGGGAAGTTAAGGCAGAGTTGATGAATGTCTAACCTGTCTCCACCACTAAAACCTCTCTCAGCTATAAGCTTCGCCCCTAACTTCCTGTCTGGAAACTGCTTGTTTGGATTAGCTTCCAGATGGCTCTGGCACTGCACCCAGTGGATATTATTGGAGTGGTAGAAGAAACTAAAGAAACTATGTTTTACAAGAAGCCACAAATGTATCAAGTTTTTGCAACAATAGCCTAGTTTAAAACTATCGTCTCGGTTTTTGGTTAGTGTGGACTGAGTTGTTTAATCATGGTTTCTGATTTGAGTTGTCAGGTGTGTCTCATTAATTATCTGCATTTGGTCTGTGTACTTAAGTTCCTGTCTCTGTTCAGTTTGTGTGGTTGGTTATTGATGTTCTGATGTTTGTCCTTGGGAGCGTAGTTGCTGTGGATGCTTATCTGTGGATTATTATTAAAGTTTTGTTGGAATTATCTTCTTCTTCATACGCCTTCATCACACCCACACAGTGGTGGACAGTAATAGAGGTAGCTTTACTTAGTTACTGTACTTAGAAGTATATTTTTCAAGTATCTGTACTTTACTGGGTAGTTTTATTTTGAGTAACTTTTACTTCACTACATTCCAAAGCATAAGGTTGTACTTTTACTTCACTACATTTCATAAAACATATCGTTACTCCTTATAATATATACAGTCTATATATATTATAGTCCAGAAGTGTGTGTCTTGATTCAGGAACCAAACTGATTCTTTTCAATGAGAACCTTTTAAATCGGTTCAGCAAATCGCATAAGCGATTCATTCCGCGAATTATAATGATCCAATTGCAGCTGTTCTCGGAGTCTACAACTCCCCTTTGACTCGAACTGTTTTAAGCGAAGCTGATCTCCAGTGAACTGAATTCACAAAGTAAGAACCAAGGAGATCATGTTAAGTGCATACTTAGCGTCAGTGATACTTCTAAAAGTAAGTTACTAATCATGTCATTTTTGGATTAATTATTGTAACTGAAAATTATATTTAGGTCAAAACTGTCAGTTGTTTGTGAACTAAATCTGCTGTAAGGTTGATTTTTTTAAGGCCATTGAAATGCATCAATCAATGTCCGTTTTAGGTCAAAAAAAGGCAAAATAATAGCACAGATTAAATAAAGTAACTCTTGCACATTCAAAATTCTCTGCATCTGTAACAGTTTTACTAAAATGCTTTCACGTGTGATAACTATTTTTATATTGTTTATCAACAGTATAAATTTTTATATTGTTTGGATTAACTAGCCGAGTAGACAGATATGAATGTTTATTCATAACCATCCTGAAAGTAAGTAAATATTGTTAGCTTATGATAACTGTCTAGTTAACAAACTTGCTGGTGTTAAGTTGAGGTAATTTTACATATAAAGTCCAAAAAAGTTTTATTCAACCACCTAGATAGATTACATCTGGGGAAAGAAAAGGATGTGATGTTCAGAACATGAGTAAATACAGTAATTATCAAAGTGAAGTGATGCCCTCTAGGGGAATATTTGACCAGAGTGTTTAAACCAGAGACAAGGTTTGAGAAGAGAAAAAAATCATTATGAAAATATAATTATATTTTCCTTAAAATGTTCTTCCCCTAACTTCAGGCCTGTTTTCTCTCAGGTACATGGTGTAAGCTTCACAGTGAACATTACTACAACAAACTTCGTCAAGCGTAGTCCATAACAACAACTATATCTTGACTCCATTTAGTGGTTATTTTGGGAAATCCTAGGTATTTTGAGCGGTAAGTTATAAAAATATGTGCTAATATAAAATTCAATTAAGTAGCCTATATAAAATTGCAAAATAAATATATCTATCAGTACTTTTTTACTTAAGTACATACAAAATCGAATACTTTTGTACTTTCACTCGAGTAAAGTGATTAAAAAGGAATACATTTACTGGAGTAATGTTTTATATATGATATCTGTACTTTTACTCAAGTACTTGAATTGTGTACTTCGATCCACAACTGCACCCACACAACAGTGACACCTATTATGAAAATGTATATCATATGTGAATATATTTTTTTGTTAATGAAAGTCAACACAGAAAAAAAGGGTGTAAGTGCAATATTTCAAAACAAATAACCCACTAAATACCTGTAAACACCAGGAGTCATTTTTTGTTTAATGTAGTTATGATTTCACTGGAATTTTTTCATTCTGTCTGCAGTTCAAGCACCTGTTTCCTGTTTCTGCAGTATTTTGACAGCACACGTCAAACTTTGCTTTACATAAATAAATTATATACTCTTTTGACATACTTTCTGATACTTCTTCATGCTATTAAACTTCTGAAATAGTTCTTTCATTTCCTTCACTTACCTGTGAGTGATTATCAGGTCTGATTGTTAATTTCAGTTTCTGAATAGAAATGTTGTTGTTTGATGAAGCTTCCTGTTCATCTGTTTCATTTCACTTTCACTTGCGGTCTTTTACTCACCAAGATGTCATATAGTAGCTCCACCTATAATCTTAAATATGGAACAGTTTCTAATTCATCCTGTTGAGTGTGTAAAAAGCTAAACAGTGTGAGAAACTTTTAGAATGTATGTGCCATTTTATTGGGGTTAATTAATTTTGAATTGCTTAAACTTAAAACTAAGTTGCTGATTCATATTCAGTTTGATTAAGCTGAATTTTTATGCAAGGAGTGAAATTATTTCATTATGAAATTTACTCCTCATGAAGTAAAAACTCAGGAACTATCGCAATGCAAATGCAATTCCATACCACAAAAACTGGCTTGGCTTTGTCTAAGCTTCACGATGCGCTCAGCGGCTACATCAACAAACATCCTGCCACTGCTTTTATCATTGCGGGGACTTTAACAAAGCCAACCTCAGGCAGGTCATGCAAAACTTTTATCAACATGTATCCTGTCAACCAGAGGGACCCGAATACACTGGATCATTGCTACTCTCAGTTTAAGAATGCCTACAAAGCCCGCTCACTACGGCTTTTTTGGAAAATCGGACCATGCCGTCAATTTCCTCACACTGGAATATAAGCAAGGCTGCCGTTCATTAACCCCGGTGCAGAGAGAAGTCAGCTGGTCCTCCCACAAGAAGCTATGCTACAGGTGGCTCTTGATGGCTGATAGACTGGGACATGATCCGAGACAAGTTCATCTGATGTCGGTGAGTTCATGGATGTAGCATTAAGCTTTATAAACAGCTAGCCGGAGCAAGCAACTGAAACAATAACTATAAGGACCTTCTCAAAGCAGAAGAGGCAGTGGATGGACCAGAACAATCCGTGCTGTGGTAAACAAACACACTGCTGCATACAAGCGCCATTCTTTTGTCAGGGGAACATGAGTGAGTACAAAGCATTGTGCTATGCTCTCCAATCGCGCCAGTCAGAGTCATAAAACTCTCGAATAGAGTCTCATTTTCAGCTTGATGACTCCGACGCATGTGGCAGGGGACTCAGGACCATCTGTCCTTTGGAAATAAATTCTCTGCAGAGGTGAGAGCAGATCCATTGCTGGCTGGACGAGTTAAACTCTTTCTACAGCCGCTTTGAAAACAATCGAGGCAGCGAGAGTCTGCCGATCAAGCGTGTCTGGAACAAGCAGTCAGAGCAGCGATAATCATGTGATCCACCCGTGTCAGAGGGACTGAGGTTTGGAGGACCCTAAAATGAGTGAACATCAGGAAAGCAGCCAGACCTGATGTGATGATTTCTGGCAGCGTTCTGAGGTCCTCGCTGATCAGCTCACTGGTTTGTTTACTTACATCTTTAATGAGTCCCCTTGCTGCCTCAGTGGTTCCCACCCCCCTTTAAAAAATCTTTCATCATCCTTGTACCTAAGGACAATAAACACTCTTGTCTAAATGACTATCCTTGTTGCCTTCATCAATAGTCATGAAGTTGTAAGAACTACTTTGCTCCTCCATCCCTGATACTTTGGACCCTCTTCAGTTTGCCCCAGTAGATCCACTGAAGATGCCATATCACATACTGCCCTCTTCTGGGGAAGTCTGGCCTAATGGTTAGAGAGTTTGACTCCTAACCCTAAGGTTCAATGGGTTGGAGTCTCGGGCCGGCAACACCCGCGACTGAGGTGTCCTTGGCAGGGCACGAACCCCAACTGCTCCCCGGGCACCGCAGCATAAATGGCTGCCCACTGCTCGGGTGTGTGTTCACCCGGTGTGTGTGTGTTCCGCGGTGTGTGTGTGTGTGTGTGTGTGTGTGTGTGTGCACTTTGGATGGGTTAAATGCAGAGCCGCGAATTCTGAGTATGGCTCACCATACTTGGCTGTATGTCACATCACTTTCATGTCCGTCACTTTCTCTTACGAAAATTGGCAGCAACAATGGGAACTATGTAAGCAGCTGCTATTTATAGAGCTATAGCTCAGCTTTCAATACTATAGTCCCCCAGCAAGCTAGCTTCTAAACTCATAGACCTTGGTCTAAACTCTTCACTCTGCAACTAGATTCAAGACTTTCTTACCGGCAGACCTCAAGTGGTGAAAGTAGGCCAGTTCATCTCCAGCTCCATCACCCTGAGCGTAGGGAGCACCACAGGGCTGTGTCCTGAGTCCCTGCTCTACTCTCTCAGTGGTGGACAGTAGCTTGGAGTAGCTTTACTTTGTTACTGTACTTAAGTACATTTTCAGAATCTGTACTTTACTGGAGTAGTTTTTATTTTGAGTAACTTTTACTTCACTACATTCCAAAGCATAAGATCATTACTTCTTACTTCATAACATTTCATAAAACATATCATCACTCCTTATAATATATACAGTCTATGGCTCCGACCATTGAAGTGGTGTCTGATTCAAGAACAAACTGATTCTTTTCAATTAACCTTTTTTTTAAATCGTTTCGCAAATCCCACACCAAACAATTCTTTCACAAATTATAATGATCCGATAGCAGCTGTTCTCGGAGTCAACAACTCACTGGCTTTCGAACCGTTTTAAGTGAGTCTCAGTGAACTGAATTCTAACAAGTAAGAACCAGGAGATCTTGTTAGCACCTGCAGCGCAACTGATGCTGCTAAAAGTAAGTTACTAATGTTGAATTTTATGATCAGTGTGTAACTGAAAATCATATTTAGGTCAAAACTGTCAGTTGTTTTGTGAACTAAATCTGCTGCAAAAGGTTGATTTTTTTTAAGCTCAATGAAATGTCATGTTTTAGGTAAAAAGCGTTCATTAACACAGATTAAATAAAATATGCTCCTCCACGTTCAAATTCACCACATCTGTAACAGTTTTACTAAAATGCTCACGTGTGATGTCTGTTTTTATATTGTTTATCAACAGTATACATTTTTATATTGTTTGGATTATCTAGCGAGTAGACAGATATGAATGTTTCTTCATAACATACTGAAAATTTGTAAATATTGTTGGCTTATGATAACTGTCTAGTTAACAAGCTTGCTGGTGTTAACTTGTGGTAATTTTTAGATATAAGTCCAAATATTTTTATTCAGCCACCCTAGATACAGTATTTAATTTATAAGTTACAGGCCATTGATGTAGCCTACTCAGTTGTTTCCTGTTGAACCGTA
>NW_024878857.1:0-11683 GCF_018340385.1 Cyprinus carpio
AACCTACTATTTTTTATTTTGAGGGGTTTGATTTGTGATGATGCATTCATACATTAATTATATTCATTAAAATGATTAATTTTACCATGGTGAATATGCCGAGGTAACAGCTGCTGCACGACAAGTTTGAAAGTTCTGTGCGACTGCCACTAGAAGGAGAAATGCGACAGTCATGTCCAAATGTCGTATGCAGCGGAAAGGTGGCTTTACACTCCCTCTAACGCAAAATAAACCAATATCCAGAGTTATTCAGTTACTCCTAACAGTACATTGACTGAACTGCTAAAAGAAAGCAATGATGGGATGTGCACGAACAGAGCAGCCGGACAGGGTCTCGTGCTGCTGGCCTGGGAGACGGCATCACAGTATAGTGAGGGGCGTAACATTTCCGTCCTGCGCTTGAGGCATTCAGCCAATCAAAAAGCACTGGATAGCTGGCCAATCAGAGCACACCTCGATTTTTCAGAGCGATGAGCCTTGTGAAAGCGGCGCGCTTCTTTCAGAAAGGCAGGGCATAGAGGAGAAACATTAATGTACATTATATGGAAAATAATGTGGTTTTTGAACCTTAAACCGCATAAACACAACTTCAAATGATCTAATCATTTCTCGAGGGATGAAATAAAGTCCCGCCCTCTCATTTCAGATGCCGTTTCACTCGGATAGACGTCACAGTAGAGAAAAAAAGACAATCGCTACTTCCATTTCATGCCGACTTTAAATATGTCCAGTGCTTTTTTTTCATAGTCTATGGTCTATGATTTCGTTGAAACTAATTGTTTAGTTGTAAAATATAACAAACAATAATAGATAGTATTGTGTTTAAAATGTAGGCTTCATTTAAAATGTAAAATATTCACTTAATATCACCTTTTTATGTTGAACTGTTATATAAAATAAATGTCACAGTTGCAATTATTTGGATATTCAGGGAAAATTGCATTCTTACTCTCATTTTAAACATGAAAAACAATAAATCGCACAGGGTATGTTTCTGTATTGAAGAGTTTCTTAAATCAACCTCTATGTACACCATGAATTTTAAATGATATAAATTAATAATTAATTAGTATTAATTAATTCATATTTACATTTTCATTTTTAATGAGCCGAAAAGAATACACGTCACACCTCTGTTTATCAATTTGCACTGGCTACCAATAGCTGCTCGCATAAAATTCAAGGCATTGATGTTTGCATACAAAACCAGCACTGGCTTTAGGCACCCTTTACCTAAAATTTCATTTACTTCAGACTTATGTGCCCTCTAGAAGCTTGCATTCTGCAAGTGAACTTCGCTTTATTCTGCATCCCAAAGAAGCACAAAGTCACTTTCTACGGACTTTTTAAATTAAATGTTCCCTCCTGGTGGGGTGACCTGCCCAAATCAATCCCAGCAGCTGAGTCCTTAGCCATCTTCAAGAAGGTGGCTTAAAAACACATCTCTTCATCTTTATTTGACCCTCTAACTCTAGCACTCTCTATTCTAATTCTATTCTTAAAAAAAAAAATCCAAGCTTTGCTCTATTCGTTTTCTATTCTATCTGTTTCTTTTTTATTTATTATATTATTTAAAGCCCTTACTCGTGTTTTCGTTTAAGCTAACTGAGACTTGTTATAGCACTTGTATATCATTGCTCTTTTGTTGATTTTGATTGCTTCCATTGTCTTCATTTGTAGGTCGCTTTGGATAAAAGCGTCTGCTAAATGACTAAATGTAAATGTAATGTAAATGTTCAGTCCCTGTCAATATTTGTTCTTCAAGACTAAGTTCTACAAATCTACTTTAAAGATACAATAAACAATGACTTGCTAAAGCAGCATACTCAGTGAGCATCCTATAATACAAATGCTGCTTGTGTGGTGCAGTCAGTTTTGACCACAAAAAATGAGGTAATTTGATGTAATTTGACCATTTGCAGCACTCCCATTTTCCTGTTTTCATACTAGAAGCAGCATTTTGCTTTTCAGAAATACATGCTTGGTTTTAATGTTTTCTTTAAATTGGGGTAGAATTAAATGAATGCCAAAGCTTAGTATTTTGTTCGCGTACACCGTCCATCACCTCACGTACCCCAGTTTGAGAAACACTGGTTTATATGATCCAATGTCCATGTGCTAAAATCTATGTTGGGGAACATCTTGTCCATTAAAACAGATAGAACACAGAAGTGCAAAAAACTGAAAGGACTTAAAGAGTCCTGTTGCAAAACATTTCTGTGAATCTAATCATAAAATTTTTCATAAAATAGGGGTGGTAACATTGATTATACAAGGAAAATGAGAAGGGATTTTTGGATCTTTAATTTGAATGGTTTATTTACAAAAGGTATGAATGAGCAGTTTTTGCTCAGAGCTTCTGTGATGTTGTTTGAAATGTATTTTATGGCTGTGGTGTTTTTTTTCAATTAAGATAAAATATATATGTACACATAACATTATAACTGTCAATTTACTTTTACTTTAGCAAATCCAGAACCAAATAACAGAAAGGCAGAGATGAAGAAGAAGAAACGACATTTTTAAAATATAACTTGCTATCTTGATGATTACAGATTGTCTCACTTATGATGTAGAACTGTTACACATGCTAATTTGATAAGATGTATTCTGATTAGTTGATTAGTTTATCTTTGTGATTAAACTTTTAAACCAATTTCTTACCTAAACTGATTTTTTTGACAAATAACTAAAGTTCCCTTCTTTTTTATAACAGCAAAGTGGAAATACATTTTGAATGGGATGTTCAAGTAGCACACATGGTTGTGAACAAATACTTTTGGCTGTATAGTGTAGTGCAGAAATGACATGTTTGCAGGAACTTACCGTAGTTGGGACAGTAACGAGTGCCGCCTTCAGAAGTGCAGTGCAACTGAATCTGGGAGCGGCTGTAGGTTTCTTTTAGGATAAAAGGCGATGAAAATGCGCCTTTACGGGCGTTGAACTCGTATGAAAAACTATACTTTGAGTGATTTTCATATCTGACGTAGATGTAGCAATGGACAAACCGGCTCTGGCCATAGGATATTGTGCTGTGAGGACCGATGCGTCTATACTGGGGAGCAGAATTATACATTGGTTTTTTCATCAGAAAAGTAGTGAAAAAAATGACACGTAAATATAAACTGATATTGTTGTGAGATATTATGTCATGCTCTCAGTTATTATCTGGCTAATTGTAGGACATGCTAACTAGGAAGAATTAACTATAAAGCTGAACGTAGGATATACAATTGCATAAATAATCTTGTGTAGTGAATGCATTGTAAGATCTTACCACTCCCCTTTCTCGGTGGCAAAGTACCAGGTGTAAGGAGTCTTATTGGCGACTGAAACCTTGACAACATGGTTCTGGATACTCTGTTACACAAACTTTGGTTAGTATTTAATAGTGATGGAATATAAATAAGATAAAGGTAAGATTAGAAAAACAACAACAACTGGAATAGCATTAATTATAACTTAAGTAAAAAAAGTACCTGATTTTATTCCTGTGCAGTGAAGTCCATGACTGAGAAGAGTGAAGTAGATCATGTACTCTGCTGCTATTTATAAACTGTCCATCAGAAGGGGACTGAGCTTAAGACTATTTAATAGAGAGAAATAAATAAATATAATATATCTTGTTAAGAATATAGCGTATTATAACTGATTAAACAAGAAACCAAGAGTTAAATATCATCACAGGTGACTTTAAGTGTGTGTTTAGTACTTTGTATTTAAAGTTAAGAGGGACCTTTAGTCCCTTTGCCTAGATTTGTCAGAAGGTCTAGTTTTTATTATAGGTCCAAAGGTGTTAAAAAACAGTGTTTTGTGTGGTTGTCATCATCTACAATCTCACGAATGACCCTTGGAACATTGTATGCTCAGCTAAGCACGAAGAGGGGCTTAGCCCTTTGCTTATCTGATCTTACTCGGGTATAAGAAGTGTATGTACTGCACCCCTTCTCTACTTCTATTTACTTAATGTTTCTCGCTCTAGCTAGTGGGTGCACCTAGACTTTGCTTAAGATTTATTACTCTGAGATTGATTCAGTTTGTTTTATAAAGACTTATATTGATTTTGATTACATTTATATTATCCAGTTTATTTGTAAGATGATTGGATTGAATATGATTATTAAAACTTAATGTTTCAGCTTCAAGTTATGATTTTCTGTAAATAAAGTGTTTTATTCCTGCCTCCTGTCCTGTCTTATTTTAGAATTCAAACTGTACTTTTAAAAATTAAAGTTTAGTATCATAGAATATTTTAAATATATTTTCACATATATGAGCCTCAGAAGCAGAAAGCCATAAAGAACTCATTACAGTTTTCTGCAGAAGTTTAAGGTTATGCGCTACATTTCAGTTTTTATTGTACCATACCAAAGTCCAGTAAACACTATTCATAGCTTTCAGTCATGTGGCCGGCTTTAAGACCTGGAGGGCAAAACATCCATAGAACTGCAGCACAAGCCTGTCAATTTTCTTTCTGTTTCCAAGCCGCAAATATTAAGATCACCTCTCAAAAGAATAAAACATATTTGTGAACAAAATGCAAGTTTTAGCCATTTGAAATTCATATTATGCACCGCCGCAATATTTTAATCACTAAACAGTGCAACAAAACATTTTGAAATACACTTAAAGTGCCTTAATGTATTTAAAACAGGGTTATTAAAAGAACAAAATCAGTCCACACCTTATTGATTATGCCTACTTTATAAAGGCAAGCAGATTAGCCCAGAATATGAACGCAATTCGCTAAATTGTTCTGTTTTCTTTATAATGGTTTTCTATGGGAAACCATTTAATGTGAAACTTTGCATGTTGCGTTTATATTCTGGGTTCAGCTGCTTGCCTGTACAAAGTATGCATCATCAGTAACGTGTGTACTGAATTTTGCCTTTTAATTTCGGCATTTTAATACATTACTAATTAATGCAAACCGCGGAAAAATAACTGGTGGTCATGGTGCAGGCACAATGGGGTTGCTCCACTCACTAGATGAGGACTCTATGACTTCCAGGTTCTGCATTAACTCCAACTCTTGCTTCATGTCTTGTAACAGTCTTTCCGGCACTCTTTACAACATTTGTGTTTGTTTTGGTACAAGATCTTGAGATTTTGGGCTTGGACTTTAATCTTGAGATCTTGATAGTTTGACCCCTATTATGTCTACCAAGCTCTGATAATGTATGGAATATGGTACGGAGTTGCCATATGGCAACAATTAATTTATACTCATTTCCTTGTTATTCTGAATAAACTACGATATATCACATTATAGAATTAAAAGGGGTAGGCCTTAAAGGTAGCCAATGATGTGCTGTTTTTTTTAAGTCACATGACAACTGAATGTCCTCCCAAAACTCCTTTTCCCACTGTCACCCTCACACAGAAGACACCTGTTGAAGTGCTCCAGAAATTGCTCTATTAACCTAATTTCTAAACATCTTTTTCTCAAGGGGGATTTTTTTGCAACATCTTTAGTAAGTAAATTAGATATTTTCATTCATAAATCAATTTTGTCTAACATAGTTTTACTGTAAATTAAGAAAATATCAAAGGTTGCCATATGGCAACTCTGTACCACTATGGAAAATAGGTGTGTTGCCATATGGCAACACTGTACCTGATGGAATTGCAGTAATGTATTTCCCCATTGGGATTTTTTATAGATAGTAGCATCAATAAAATTATCACAGTTATTTAATGATTTGAAGTGTTTATTGTAGTATAGTTGTATTTCTGTATAAATAACAAAATTATGTCTTCATTTCAGAAAATGAATACAGCTTTATTTTATGGAAAGGGCAATGGGAAGAGTGCAGACTTGGCCTGTCATGGAGAATAAAGGGAAGTGCAAATACCCTGGCTGCAGGGGGATGGATCGCATGAAGTGCAGCAAATGTGACTTGCACCTTTGCATCACAGCTGAAAGGAACTGCTTTTTGCAGTTTCATGGGATGTCATGAAATGTGACTTGAGTTGGACTGAGACATGTGCACAGTGATGGACTGGGAAAACCCACACTGAGGGGGCAGCTGTGGCCTAAAGTCAGAGTGTTGGACTAGTTACCCAAAGGTCACGGTTTGAGTCTACCGATTGCTGGTAGGAGAGTTGTCGATTGGGTGGAGAGTGAATGAACAAGGCTCTTTTCCACCCTCAATACCTATGGCTGAAGTGCCCTTGAGCAAGGCACTGAACCCCCAGTTGCTCCCGAGCTGGATATATAGCTGCCCACTGCTCGGGTGTGTGTTCACGCGGTGTGTTCACATCTCACTGCTGTGTGTGTGCACTTGGATGGGTTAAATGCAGAGCACCAATTCCAAGTATGGGTTTACCATGCTTGGCAAATGTCTAACTTTCACTTTTCACTTTACTTCAGGGGAGCCCCCTATCGTAATACCTGAATTTTATGTTTCATGTTCTACATGGTATTAGTGCATGTTCCATGCTACCATACATTTACTTAACTTGTATAAAATACTTTCAAAAGACTTGTTTTTGTTGTTGGAATCTTTGTGGATGTAAAACAATACAAAGTTGATGAATTTGATATGCATATATGGTACAAAGCGAATTTTTTTTCAGTTTGCAAGCATTATTATAATACTTTTTAAGTACTATTTTGAAGGTTAAATGATAGGAACCTACTTACTTTTGGTTTGCATGAGTCCCAGAGTATAAAAATCTATCAATATCTAAAAAGAAATGTCAATTTAAATAGAAAAAGATAATCATAGTTTAATAGAAAAACTACTTTTTTGGCCATTTTCCATTGTGGTACACTACTTTTGCCATATGGCAGCGTTTTCCTAAATACCCCAAAAAAAATTTTTTTTTTTTTTTTTTTTTGGATTTAATATAATTGGAAGCTATTTCATGTAATAAAAACTTATTTAAAAAAATATTTCATGGTTAGAACATAATGCGTACCATAGAGGGTTAACAGACTATCCAAATGTTAATAAAACAATAGGCCCATTCCTTTAGAAGCAAGGATGTGTCTGTCACTTTAAAGGTATAGTTCACACAAAAATTTAATTAGTCATAATTTACTCAGGTTGTACTAAACCTGCATAAAGTTCTTTCTTCTGTTAAACACAAAATAAGTTATTTTAAAGAATGTGTCTAAACTAAACAGCTGCTGGTTGTCACTTCCATAGTAAAGTTAAAAAAAACATTCAGATTTTCCCATTGTTATAACATCTCTAGTACTTCTCATAGTTACTGGGAGCCAAAGCTAAGCAAAAGCTTCTGGTTGCAAAGCAGCTGGAGAGTTTTTGTCTGCATCAATAATAACATCAGCTCTCCTATATTTGACCACAGGTAAGTGATTTTTTCCAGGACTCGTAAAATCTAAATACTAAAAAATGTTAAAAAGGTGCTCTCCCAACTTATGCTCCGTTGCCTTGTAACGAGCACACTTGAAGCGGGATCACGTAATTTACATGGAAACAACAACATTCTAATTTCTGATTGGCTGGTAGGTGTTATTTAACTTTGTTTATAACTCGAGACAGCTCTGAACTCAGCAGAGGACTTCCCTCTGTATTCGTCCATTAATTATAGCAGGACAAGTTATCCCTTATTTCTCAGCCTGAGAAACACGAGGTGTGGCGTGAGAGCGTGTGAACGGGCTGAAATGCATGTGTCTTACGCTGAATGCGTGAGACTTGAGGGCCCTGATAATGTACAAGTTTGAGTCGAAATAGTTACTAGCTAACTTACCTTTAATTTTGTTAAGTTTCCTTGCTAGCAGTTATCCTGACGGCTAGCTAGTCTGTAAGCTTGGCTAGTAATGTTAGTGCTTGGCTAATATGTTATAGCAAACTCAGGCTAAAGTTAGCTGTTAGCTATACACTCTATCATCCTGTCAGTCACTAGTGTGACATTATTCTTGTCAGTTGTTTTGTTTATAACACCATAATGTTTAACGCTTACTATCAAATTAAGTGCAGCAGAGCTATGGAGAACTGCTGTGGGTGGAACTATAACATCACTGAACTTTCTTTTTTGTCTCCTAAATTCTAATGACATCCATGACCAGAGTGTGAGTGCTGATAAAGACAAATGTCACAGATAGACACACAATTACAAAGATAATCCAATCAGGAAGCCAATGTCTATAATCCAAAAATGAAGACATAGGCAAAAACAAGATGACAAGAATAATCCAGCAGGGAAATGGGAGACGCAACAGATTTTAAGATATGATGTAAAGACAATAACCAAAAAAACAAGGTCTGAAACACAGGTATAAATACACTGGCCATTTCTCAATACCAAGTACACAAATTTCGGACTTGTGTCCTTGATAGTTCGGACTTCGCAAGTTTGACTCTGGAGTGTGAACTCCTGAGTACGGGAGGACGCTAGTCTGTTAATCCTGCAAATGGAACAGCAGTGTACTTGATAACGTTAGTCAGCTTACCTTGGCTATTCCGGTTATCTTCACTGGATATATACAATACGACGAAATATATCAAACACACTGCCTCTTTTCCTTTTCATATTAAAACATATTAATAGCCACAAAAATTTAGTTCAGGGAGCATACATACATTACAGTGAAACAAAATATTATATCAAACAGCACTGCCTCTTTTCTGTTTCATTTAAAATATTAATAGACTCAAAAAATTTGCTTCATGCAACAAGTACACACATTACAATTAAGCGAAATTATATCAAGCACCACTGCTTTGTCATTTTTCTTCAAAATATAAAACACAACTCATTTCGTTTTCATTTAAAAAATATAAAACATTAATATGTGGTTTAGGTGAAATATGCACATAGGCCTACTCTGATTATCTTCATTATATAGCCTATAATAAAATGAAATGTGACAAGCACAACTGCCTTTTTTTGTTCAATGTCAGTTTTAATGAACAATATAGCCATTATAAAACAATAAGTATAAAGTATAAGAGACTTGTGTCAAATGAAATAAAGACGAAAGCAAACAATTCAGTCAAATGTATGCAACAAAATCAGCATTGTAATGTATTATGATTAATAAATAAATAATTTATTAAACATAACTTTGTGCTCAGCCAAAACGATATGACCTGGAAGAAATAATAGATTCATGAGACCAAAGATTGCCTGTTAGATTTACCCAAAACAAATTTTACCTCATGTTTAGCCACTACAGAGACATCGGAGCCAGCGGCACATGTCAGAAGAACTAGCCGAGTTGAGGCTGCTCTCAGTGGATACATGAGCACTGAGCGCCCGGTGATCACGTGGGTCTCAAATCTCTGAAATCGGCAAAGCAAACTTTCAAATAGGCACTTTCTTTGTAAGTAAACTGCAGATTTGTGTTTTAAATGACTACATTCTCACCTGAAATACTCTTAGAACAGCATTTCATGACACAATAATAGTAATATTTTTTTTAAAATTATGGGGGTTTTCTCCTCTGCCATTAACGCTTGCTGGTTGGTGCAAAATGCATTCTGCAGGGCTCTTAAGTTATAGCAAAAGTTTGGAGTGGGATTAGGGGAGGGGTCACTTAAAGGGGAGGAGTCATAAAGGGGGAGGGGCCATTCAAATATTTGCAGCACACAATCCTCTCAAGTTTTCGCTAGCAGTTCAGTTTTACCTATTGTTCATAATTGACCTGAACAAATAGAATTTGCAACAACTGGTAAAACTGATAAAAAGCAGACAAATTCATCCAAATAAAATAAATAGGTTTATTTCAAAAATAAAAAAGAAATTTGTCCACAAACGAGCCAACTGAAGAGCAGTGCTCAATGTTCATACTGTACACATAAAGTAGGATTGCAGAACTTGCCCTGCAGATGTATGTCAAGCTGTGTGTGTGTGTGTGTGTGTGAGAGAGAGAGAGAGAGAGAGAGAGATTTGAGAAAACTTTATTTACAAATAACCCAAAACAAATCAAGTTACATTTACCCCAAACAAATATTTAGTAAAGACACTCAAAAACAAAAAACTAAATCATCTTCAGTTATTGTACATAACACCTCATGACTGCACCACTTCAATTTAAAAGTGAAAAGATCATTCATGGCATTATAAAAATTAAAATCAATCAGTATTCTTTCTTTGAGTACATTTACATTTTTACTTTTACTTTTATCCAAAGCGACTTACAAATGAGAACAAGAGAACAACAACGGTATACAAGTGCTATGACAAGTCTCAGTCTAGTACAGAACATTTTTTTTTTTTTTAAGAATATGATAGACAAGAAAAGAAAAGGTAAGTACTAGTATTAGTTAGTTAAGTGCAGGCAAAAAAGATGAGTCTTTAGATGTTTTTTGAAAATGAGTAAAAAGACTCAGCTGTTGAATTGAGAGATCGGAGGTCATTCCACCAGCTGGGCACAGTCCAGGAAAAACTCAGTGAGAGTGATTTTGAACCTCTTTGGGATGGCACCACAAGGCGTGCGTTCACTTGCAGGCGCGCAAACTTCTGGAGGTGCATAAGATTGAACTAATGAGTTTAGGTATCTTGGCGCCGTGCCAGTGGTCGTTTGTAGGCAACATCAGTACCTTGAGATTTGATCTGGCGGCTACTGGTAGCCAGTGTAACCTGATGAGGAGAGGAGTAACATGAGCTGTTTTTGACTCATTGAAGACAACCCTCGCTGCTAAAGACCTAAAAACCATAACCACATCGTCATTACACCTTTGATCTAGTTTACTTTTCCTACTCATATAAATTGCCAATTTCGCTTGCCCAAAAATAAAATGCAATAATTGAAACAATAAATTTTTTTCTGTCCATACTTAGAACCAAAGATAAAAGTTTCAGGAAAGAAATTCTCATTGAACTTGACACACATTTCTTGAACCAACACAAATAAAGGTTTAAGTCTAAAACAGTGTACATGGAAACCATGAAAAAGCGGTTTCCTTTTGAGAAATGAAGAGAAAAGGACAACCAGGGTTATTATTAGAATCAAAACAGAAATAAAAAAATTAGCTGCAATGGCTCCGTGGAGAAATTCTCCATTGCAAAATATCCTGTTTTTGATAATGGTGAAAACTATAATAACGCTCTCCATTCCAGATTTTTACACATAATTTAAAAACTGAATGCACCATGGGAATTATCAACTCTTTTTGTCAAGCATTTTTTCTTGTGCAAGGATAAGAACACACAACTTGTACAAACCCCTTCCTTTACAAGAAAAGTAAATCAACAGAAATGTTCTTTTGTTTTAATAAAAATAACTGAACATTCTTCAAATAAAAGTTGAACTGTCAAACAGGGAAAGGGGTCCTCACTATCAGGAGAATATTATTCCGGAAAAAAAATCCTCCAGAATCAGCTTCTCTTCACTTGTAAATGTCTCTGTCAGTTTAGCTAGAAGCCGAGTAGTGAATTGCCCGAATAGATGGAAACCAGTCCTTTTGCAGCAGCCTCTGTGTCCTTAAAATGAGGTCCCAGTTAAAGACAATAACTGACCTAAAAACAAAAACTGAGTTTTGTAGCACCTTGCTGCTGAATCAGGTAAAAATTGGAAGAGGAAATGTCAGTCTTGCCTTGCAGGCTCTCTTAATTACCAGTAAATGGAATGAAAATTCTCACTATTTGGATGTGAAAAAAAACTCCCACACCTCAAAATTCTGATAAAAGGAGAGCAGCTGTGAGGAGAGGTTCAAACTCTTGGGGTCCATCAAAACAGAGATCTGTCCAGAGCAAAATTTCCAACAGT
>NW_024878858.1:0-1768 GCF_018340385.1 Cyprinus carpio
AAATTAATTTGAAACACTGCTTGACAGTGTGAGGGGGAGCTGGAAGTTTTCATCCATCAGGTCTGGAGGAGAGTTCTGGTGGACTCCTGGAGTCTCACTGAATCCTCTGTGGTCTGCAGACAGCTGGGCTGTGGCTCTGTGCTGAACTTCTACGGCTCCTCTTCATCCAATCCTGAACACAGTCATGAGTGTGTGACGGGCTTCCAGTGCTCTGGGAGTGAAGCTCATCTGGGAACTGCAGCTCTCCACAAACTTCAACTGCAGCTCCACACAACAGCTGTCAATCACCTGCCTTGGTGAGAACAACAAATGATCTGGGCAGAGATTCTCCAGTTGTTCGTAGTCAATAATCTGTTTTTCTGTCTCCTGAATATCAGGTCATGGGTCCATCAGGCTGGTGGGTTCTGGGGGAGACTGTGCAGGGAGGCTGGAGGTTTTCTCACAGCGGCTCATGGGGGGACAGTGTGATGACTCCTGGATATTAAAGATGCTCATGTGGTGTGCAGACAGCTGCAGCGTGGAGTGGCCCTCAGTAATCAGGTGGCAGGTGTACTCAGCCTGGCTTCTGGTCCTGGTTCTGGACCCATATGGCTGGCTGAGGTGGGAGTGTGAGGGGAATGAGACGTCCCCTGTGGGAGCTGCTCTTTCTCCAGGCTAGGAAAAACATGAAATTGCCAACACGGGAAGGAGGATGTAGAGTCGTGGTGCTCAGGTACACAGCATGCTGTTATACTATTTTTAATAAACTTTACAATGGTAATCAATTAGTTTTCTGTGGAATTTCATCAATACCATTCAGCTTGCCCATATGTTAATATTTTTGAGATGTCAGAAATTACACTCCCTCCCTTCTCTGTCCTAGAGTTTAAAAGAGATTCAGGAGCTAACTGAGGGGCTGTGAGGAAGGGGAATGTGGGAGGTTTTTCCACAATGGATCCTGGGGGTAATGTGTGTTAAATCAGCTCCTAACTGGCTGGATAAAGTTACATGTCGACCACATGATTCCACTTTTTGGCAGTGTCCATCTTCACTCTGGGGACAGAATAACTCTGGTGAAGATGAGGTGGCCAAGATTTGGGTAAAATAGTATTTGAAATGGTTTAATATTGTCTCAATAGTCATATTTAAATAAATAAATATGGTAAATACAATTATCTGCTAAACTAAACTGAGCAGATGGGGAGTCTAAAATATGAGACTAAAATTATTGTGAGGATGAAAATGCTTTCACACAGAAAATAAGTTTTACAGAGAGATTTATTAATATGATATGCACATATTTTGTTCAGTTCAGTTAATTGCATCATGCTTTAATTTCAGTGGGAGGAGAGTGATGAGTCTCCTCGGAGTCATCTGACGTGTTCAACCTCACCATCTCCTCACCAGAGACAGTGTTCAAGTAAGTTTATATGCCTATATTTTCTGTATTCACAAGTGTATACTGGAATGCTAAATTATTTTGTAATTACTTAATTGTTTTAATTCAAAATTAATCACAGCTTTAAATTGCTATGAAGTGCATTGTAAATGTATTGTTGTATGTGCTGAAGCTGATCAGTGGTGGTTGATGTTTGTGTTTTAGATCATGTTCCTCTCAGATTGAATGAAGGGGAGGGCCAGTGCTCTGGGTGTATCATAAAGCTGTGTGGGGCTCAGTCTGTGATGATCAGTGGGACATCAGCGATGCTCAGGTGGTCTGCAGGCAGCTGGGTTGTGGAGCAGCACTGAGGGCTGATGGAATTCAGTCTTTGGTGCTGGTGAAGGTGTT
>NW_024878859.1:0-1859 GCF_018340385.1 Cyprinus carpio
CATGCTCTCTCTTCCACTATAAACACCTGTTAGCTTACAGTTTAGCGATCTCCACTTCACTATTCCTTTCTCAGAACTTGTAATTCAATCAAGTTTTTTTACCGAGAGAAAGGAAGAAAGAAGAGGCGTGATCTTGGAGTGACTGAGTGTGTGTGTGCGTAGATACAGAAAACAGCACTTATTAGAACTCTTCTTTTTATGTTATTTTAAAAAGTAAGATGCTTCATTTGTGCACTGATAAACCACCATCAATGTTAAGATGATTTTTTATTAATAATATATATATATATATATTATTTAAGTACTTTACAATATAAAAAATTTTATTGGGAATGAGTAAATTATTATTTATGGCCTTAAAGGAAACAAAAGTACAAACAATCAGAATGTTGTACCTGGTGAGGGAGTGCCCACTGTAAGCATTAAACATATGCCATTCAACTATATTGTACTGTGGTACAGTTATGAGGCCCATGATAGTGCACGAGGTCAACTGCTTATAGTTAGCACTGGCCGAGTTAATGCAGTGTTTCATAAACACTGTTTTCCTAAATTCTACTGAAGGGACGATTCAGGGGCAGGTCCTATATGTGAAACTATCGTATCGTGTCCTCTGTAATCCGTCATCTTTTGCTTGTGATACCAGCCCCTAATTGTAATTATTAATTAACAGTTCAATGTTGTTTTTAAACAGGATTAACCGTGCTAAGAAATCATATTTGTTGATTTAGTGCTTGTATACTAAAACTGACTGAAATTAACCATAAATTTAGATCTGCTTTGATACATTTATCTCTCAGGTAAAACTTCATAAACAAGTTTTTATGCAGTACGACACCTGTAGGATTGTGATTATTTGTTTATTTTTGATTGTCACCAAAATGGTGGCCATACAAAAACCTTTATAAAGTCCTCCTTTCTTTGGAAACTGTCTAATGGCTGACCCAACACATGCAGGTAAGGCCTTCCTGATATGCCTGCTCAGAATGCCATAGGCCCAGCTGACAACTTGCCTGTATAGCTTTCGCTAAAAATGTCTTATACCAATAGGCATCAAAAAGTGTGGGATCTCCAGATAGTTGTGATCCAAATATAAAAACAGCTTGTAACTGAAAAAAAAAAAAAAAAAAAAAATTATTCAGATGTTTTTAATATTCAAATCTACTATTCTAATTTACAATGTATTTATAAGTGACGCGTGACATATTGCTTTCGCCGGGCGGCGTGGTGACCATACTCAGAACTCCGTGTCGCATTTAACCCATCCAAAGCGCACACACACCAGAACACACGGAGCAAGTGGGCAGCCATTTAAGGCGCGCTCAGGAGCAGTTGGGGTCTGCGCGCTGCCTGGCTGGGCACCTCATAGTCGCGGGTGGTATTACCTGTCCGAGACTCATACCCACAACCTTAGGTTAGGAGCTCTAACTCTTTAACCATTAGGCCATGATTCTTCCCACAAACGCATTTCCCCACAAGTCGTTTTTATACATACAAGCATTTAGTCAGAATAATAAATAATCTCTGCCCCAAACACATGTGCCTGCTGGCCTGAGAGGTCCATGCCCCTGTCTGAAGTGCATATATAGGCTGTCTGTAGCACATATGGGTTCAGATAGCAAGCCTCAAAGCCTGGCTGCAGAGTCAGACGCAGCACAGCAAGTGTTGGGGTCATATTCTCCACTAAGACCCAGTATGCATCTAACCCCTGCAGCACTGGCTTTTACTCAGCTGAGACCATGGCCTCACATTTCCCACACATAATGAAACAAAACGTGTTTATCCTCTCCTGCGGTGATGAGAAACTCATATCACGCAATGTTAGAGTCGGATATTAAAGAGTGTTACACGCCTGATCA
>NW_024878860.1:0-11906 GCF_018340385.1 Cyprinus carpio
ATCTAAGTCTCCTATTGAAAAAACAACCACTGAGCAATACATTTTTTCCTATGGGTACACACAAAAAGATAAAAAGGGATTTGGCTTTAAATTTTAAAGAAAGTTGTGATAAAACATGAAAGTAAGTTGAGAGAAGGGGAAATCTGGACACGTAAAACACCCAGATGCAAACTTTCAATGTGAGAATAACCAGTTTTTGAAGTGAATTCATGAACATCATGCAAACAACCTGGATAGATAAAAAACAATCTTAAAAATAGATAAATGAGGCTAGATAAGAGATAAATAAGAGAGACAGTTTAAATAAATAGGATAGAAGCTTAACTTTTACAACTCCTGGATTACTGTTTTTGTTTGTTCTTCATCAGATTCGCGATCAGTTCAGCTCTGATCCAAACACCGCACATAAACGCCTCTCTCTCTGTCCAGAAGAGAAGAGAGTAGTGATCTCTACACTCACACACACCCTCAGCCGCTTATCCTGATCATCCAGACAGATTTGATGGTTATCCTCAGGTGCTGTGTGGAGAGAGAGTGTGAGTGGACGCTGTTACTCGGGGAGCTTGAGTGGAGTGGGAGTGATGTGTATATATCAGTGTCATATAAGCACACCAGCAGGAAGGGATCTGGTGATGAGTGTCTGTTTCTACGTAAATGATCCCAGTCCTGGTGTTTGTACTGCTCTCCCTCTAGTTTCTCATTCTGGCACAATAACAAAGGACTAAACTCCCTGCTTCCTCCAGCTGCAGGAGAATAGGAGTGTATGTGGATCACAGAGCAGGAACTCTGTCCAGCTTCTACAGCCGCCTCTGACACAATGAACCTCATCCACACAGTCCAGACCACATTCACTCAGACGCTCTATCCTGGGTTTAATGTTTGGGGTCATCAATCATCAGCAAAACTATTATAACGATCTAGATTATAGAGAGATCTACACATTGTACTGTTATATGGTGAATCTGAATATTTATATTTATGTGTATTCATTCACCGCATTTCTTTATCCAAAGTAGCTCTACAAAAAGAGAAACAGTGAAATGTTGTAGGTCTTTATTTTTTAATCTTTAAAGGGGTCAGCGACATGAGAAATCAAATTTGTGTTTGATCTTTTGGCATATAAGAGGTCTTTGTATCAGTAAAACACATTGCAAGTTTCATAAACATCCTTCTCATTAAACAAAGCATTTATTTAATCAAGCTCCAAAACGCCAAGAATGATGTCACGCTGGGCACAGATAAAGATTTGCATAAACCCCGCCTCCAGAGCAAAAACACTCACATGTGAGAGCCGGTGACCTCGCCAGACACAAATTCACAGGGAGGGGCATTTCATTTTTTCAGGGGCACAAATGATATCAACCTCACTGCATAATATCATTAATTATGAATTAAATGGACAAAATTAGAGAAGAACTGGATTTATTCCTCTCATTGGATTAATACAACGGAGGAGTCGTGAAAAGACTGGACCTAGCCTGGAAGCAGTCTAAACACACGCGGTTCGACATCAACGCTTATCACCGCTTATCAGGGACAAGTGGATTTTAAAAGGCCAAGTGAAAGAGAATTTTAGCTAATAGCCTGATTAAAAACGCCAATAACAATCACCAAACGCGATAATGATTCTGTGCATCCTTTAGGCTTCAGCCACATATCAGCGCTAAAACGCAGCGTGGAAAACGCTAGGCCCAGCGGCCGCTTTCTTTTTTCCGAGCTGGCAACCTCCGCGCTCTCTCATCGTGAAGCCAACAAGGAAGTGACTAAAACTGTAATTTATCGACTGATCGCTAGAGGCTGGCTGCAAAAAGAGTCAGTCCCATAGATTTCTCCATGTTAAAATGCCCAACTTTACAGCAGAAAAAACATGTTTACAGCCTGGTGCAAAAAAGATTTTCGCCTATATAGTTAATTTTTGCCCTTCATGACAACTGTGAGGAGGGTGAATTATTTTATAACTCATCCGCTTAAATTATATTAAGCCGCGAAGTTCTGCATAATTAAGGTGTGTACGTGAGTGACAGGTGGATTGCGCTGCTGACAATGCCGTGTCAGCTTAGGTGTATGTGGCTTCAGCAACCAGCTCCCCCCTTTTGCCCATTTTCGATAATCCAGGAGAGTCGCCACGGTGACGCCAGCTGCCAAGATGGCGACGGCCGCTTCTGCACACTTTGAGCTTTAACAACGCTTCAGGAGTCTATGGGTGATGTCACCGACACTATCGCCCATGTTTTTATACAGTCTATGCTTTTTTCCAAAGCTTCGGGCACTTATGCGGCCCTAAAGGCGCCTGCCGCTGCTAAGCAAACCATGACCTGCTTCGCCATGAAGACGCCGGAAATTTCAGCAAAGGATAAATGGAGTTGCAGCACTAAAAAATCACTTGCAGTAGCTCTGCTACTTAATTTATTTAAAATGGCTATCCATATACAGCTATGATCAGCTGTTTCTTCATTTGGCTGAGCTTTCAACGTTGTTACGGGGAAAGGATGAAGGCTGGATTGGTTGGTTCTTGTCACATGACCATGGGTCGCTTTTGCAGCATTCTGGAAAGTTGAAATGTTTTTATTCAAATTTTGTAGCGCTGATCGCCAGCTGAAAAAAAAAAAAAAAATGAGCTGGCCGTTTCAAAAATGATAGCGCTTCGCCGCCTACATTTGAAATAATGAACTTGGTAGCGCAAAGACGCCGATATGAACGGCCCCTTAGTCTCTATGAAGCGACCCGAAAGCGCGTAATGTAATTACAATAAGCTGAAACACGGTTGCCCTCGAGGAGAAATCAAAACAAATGAGCGCAGAAATGAAAACAAATACTGTTGCCAACTAATTTTCAGGGAACATTGCTAAAGGAAGGTAGTTTTGTTGCTAAAGTTGCTAAATGACATTGTGATGTCATTTTCGTGATGATCGCCATTATGATAATCATGACGCAGTAAAATTGTCACTACATCAAATCTCAGTAAAAACATATTTTTTACATTACATTTGTTCAGAAAATGATATAAATGCATAATATAATGTTAAAACCATTTTTATATACATATTGAATTATTGAACACTTACACATTTTTGAATCGATTACAATTTTTTATTAGTTAGTAAACTGAAGTAAACTACACATTCTGAACTAGCTTTTTAACCAGTGTATTAGTAGTCAGTATGCTACACTCTAAGAAAAGAATTCACAGAGTGTTTTACCTGCATTTTTCAATTTTCAATTACGCATTGTATTTTGTGTTTCGGGTTACAGGGTTACAACGGATATTGGAAATGTCCTGAAAAATTACTACTAGTAGCCTATCTTTTTCATTTTTTTCTAGATATAGAAATATATATTTATATATATGATATATATTTTCTTACATAGTACTGACTGATCAACAATCACAGGTAAAACAAGGTGTATCAAGGTGTATTGGTTTCCTCTTTTTGTGAAATTTAGATGGAAAAAATATGTGCCTTTTTTTTTAGTTTGAGACACTTATCAAAAGTTGCTAAAAGTAGCCAAATAAAATTAAAAAAATATCTACATTTGTTGCTAGGTGCTTTTGGAAGAAAAAGTTGTTAGGTAGTCTGTAAAAGTTGCTAAATTTAGCAACAAAATTAAGCGTAAGTTGGCAATACTGAACACAAAGTGAGTTAAACTCAGTTAACATACTCGTGCTAAAAATGGAGTTTTTAATAACGCGGATACAGTTAAGGAACATCACATCCACGATTGGAAATGTTGACCGATTTCATACGACAGCTCACTAAACAAGTATTAATTAATATTAAAAAAGTCACTTACATTTTAGACATAATATTGACTGTTTTTGTTGTTTCAGCAGTGAAAATAGTTCAAAGATCACAGCAGAACCATAACGTGTCAGTCTCACAGCAACACTCAACCGCGGTCTTCATTACCAATGAACGTTAAAAAGCTGTGGCGCTTATGCTTAGTAAACAACCAAACATTTCAGCCTCTATCGACAAAAACCAATCAAATACGTTTAAAATATGTATATTTTTAAAAATCAAACCAAACACATTTTTTATTTTTATTCAGGAGTTATATACAAAACAGTAACTTTTGATAACAGTAGCCTATTGATAAAAAAAAATAAAAAAAATTGTGCAAAAGAAAGGACTGTTGGTTGGTGACGGAGGTGGTGAACAGGTGAAGAAGGGAGACGGCAGGCTCGCCCAGGGCGCCGGGACTGGTGTGTGTGTCACACCGCCAAAGTGGTCGGAAGTCATCTCATTTTTCAATGTGAGCCAGCCGCTCTAAGCATAGACAGTAAAAGAAATGGACACAGCGATCCCCATTGGAACTCAATTGAGACAAGTGGAAGCCCGTTTTTAGCGATTTTTAGAACTTCCGTTTCTGACGCTAAGCAGACTCAAATCCAAGCTTGATGACGTCAGCAACCTGTCTGACAGATAAACCTTCTTAGTAGTTGTGCGGCAAACTGCCATCGTTAATCTTGCAGAGACGGCGAGTTTGAGCGGGGAGTTCTCTTTGGCGTGAGTGAGCAGGAGTAAGTATTCTGATTTAATTATTTTTTGTATAGTATTTTAAAATGCACGCCATATACATCTCTGATCTCCCCGATTGCCTGCGAAGCTTGTCCTCCCGTCTGTACGGTAATTTTCTACTGTGCGACAGAGAGTCGAGTGGTTATGACGCAATCGTTAGCCTATTTTTACATAAAAAACTGTTTCTCACGGGCCATAATACCGTAACATAGAAGGTAATGGAGCCCTTTATACATTGTCGGTATCTTTAGAAATAAATAATGGATAAATGAGTCTTTAAACGCCTCAGATGTAAAAAGTTATTTGCTGTCAAAGTGACGCCAAAATGAATGGGAGTCAATGGGATGCTAACGCAAGTGAAGTTCTGCTACAAGATGGCGGCATCGCGGCCGACTTCAACTTCCGGTCGACTTCCTTGCCCCCTGGCGTCGAGCAGCAGCGGCGAGGAGCGACTTGGCCGTTGAGAGCGTCGAGAAGAGTTGAAATCAAGCGCAACTTTATGGTAATGAGCTATGATGCGGTTCGGCGGCAACCAATCAGAACGTAGAAGTCCACCGCTTGAGAGGATTCAAGAGAACGCAGCTCCGACCACATTAGTTCCCAAGCACAATATAGGACAGTTTAATTTATTGCTGCTGTAGCGGGTTTGCTATAATCTATGATGTCCCCTGTTTGTGTACAGGGACATAAATAATTAAATAAAAATGATACGTGGACCAAGGTGTCTGAGGATTGTTCCTGGTGAGTTGCTGATGTGCAGTAACGATATAGAAATAATAATCTAATGATATCATAAATAATAGTACAGTAGTCCCAGTTTACTTTTTAAACAAATTTCCTTGATTATACTTACATTAAGTAATGTTTATACTGATTATAAATACTTAAGTAACATTTTCAATGCAGGACTTTTTGCTTGCATCAGAGTATTGTAATAAGTACGGTTTTTAATATGCTGCTGCCACCACCTTTGATTCTTTCTAAGCCAGTGTGGTTCTGGGCACCAGAAGACAACAACACACCACCACGACTTCAATTATAACAGGTAATTTTATTGATAGAGGGGACTGCAGGATGGACTAACCTCCAGTTGAAAAGCCTTAGGGCAGTAAAACCACCAATTCACTCATTCTGCAGACAATCCATAAAATGTTCTGCACATGTGCAGCATATCTGTTTCACAGCCATTTGGACCACTTTTCTTTGTTTTATTTTGACAAAACTCTCACTTCTGGCCCATGTCTTTCAACCGTTCAGTCTCTCGTTTGATGCAGACACTTTTATTGATTTTTGCCATTTTACAGTTTTGGTCAGCACATATACTACACAAACGCTGGCCACAAATGCTGCCTGCAGCCACTGCTCTTATTTTCTATGGAATGTGGAATGATTTTTTGTGTCTTTATTATTCAATCAAACATTCTGTGTTTGAAAGTAAAACTAATTATTTTGTAATTAAAAAAAAATAAAAGATTGCAAAAAAAAGTCCTCTTAAGGCTCAAAAATAAAGAAATTCATAACAAAAATTATTTGCAGCAGCATATAAATCTTTGAAAATCTTTATTTTTCTTTATGCACTCCAATACTTTTTTTATAGCTTAAAACCACAAATGTTGCTCTTTTCTGCCGCGCCTTTTTTTGGCGGGTCTAAAACTTTTTTTTTTGCGAGAGCTGAAAAGTTTTGGTTTATGAGTTGTTGTCTCCCAGTGGGCAGTCTCTACCCACCAGGATGAAAGGCCTTTTCCTATTGGTCACCTCGATTGAAGTCACAGGTTGACCACGCCCACTCAGTTTTCCCCGGAATCCGCTGCACACGCCGCCGCGAGTCTGACAGAAGAGCGAGCCGAGGGTGCATCATGATGAGCAACAGGTCAGTGTACTGTAAGATAACTAACTTAACATCTTAAACTCAGTGACAAGTCAACTTAATTATTATCTCCTCTCATGCTCTCCCATCTAAACATACGTAAGATTTGATTAGCCAACAGTATAGCTAGCTGCCAGAGCCCCCAGTAGTAAAGCGTCAGGCCAATATTTTCAGAGATTATAGATTATCATAGCTTCCAGTGAAGTAAGGTAAGTAACGCACATCAAATAACTAGCTCATTTGGCGGGGTTATGATTCATCACCTATGTGACCGTATGCACACTCAAGTCTATTCATGCGGCACCCCCACAGCCGTGTAGTCTGCCATTCAGTTTTCTAAAAATACAACGATTTGGGACTGATGTCTGTACATTCTGACTTCACCCTAGTCTACAGAGCTGTGTATTGTGCATTTTAATAACAGGTCTGTTTTGTACTATCTTTAAGACCTGTGCAATGACAATTGCCAAACTTATTACTTCAATAGCAAGGACTGATATTCAGGACTTGTCAGCCAGTTCACTGTAGCCTTGCAAAGACTTTGCTTTGAAGACCTTTTAATGAACGAACTTCCACATTTTCATTATGCCCCTGACTTCTAAGGGGTGTTTTTATTTGTGACTACTCCAAAAAGCCTAGATTTCTATCAGTAGAACATCACATTTTTTCTTTTCTGTTTGCAGGAAGATTTGGTGTTGATGGAGGAGGCAACATCTTCAAGGCAAAACCTTAGACCTGATGCAACATCATCCAGTGTCAAAATCACCCTTTAGGAGGTACACAAGCAAAAGCTAAATTGAACATCGCCAATTATCAATTCCTATTTTACAAAATTTGTCCTGCATACATTTTTTATCTTTAATGTGTAGGCACTTGAAGACCAGTGCCCAATATGCACAGGAACATTTCCAGTGTCAGAAGTAGACCTGCCATGCCAGCTTTTTGTGGAGACAGGTAATGGTAATAGTGACTCACATTGAAGCTTAAAAACACCTAAAAGGTGCTCTGATTTGGATCATACCTCACGGTAACCTACCTATGTTCATTACATTAGTTCAAAACAGTACATTGCAAAGGTCATAAAAAATCAAAATGTATATATATACATATATACACACACACAGTTGTTTGGAAACATTACGCTTTTTTTTAATGTTTTTTGACAATGTTTTCTGCTTATCAAAGCTGCATTAATTTGATCAAACATACAGTAAAAACAGTATTATTGTGAAATATTGTTACCATAACTGTTTTCTATTTGAATACATGTTAAAAATGTAACTTATTCCTGTGATCAAAGCTGAATTTTCAGCATCATTACTCCAGTCTTCAATGTCACATGATCATTCAGAAAGCATTCTAATATGCTGATTTGTTGCTCAAAAAATATTTATTATTTTCAATGTTGAAATTTTTTTGGGGGATTCTTTTGATGAATAGAAATTTATCTGAAGTAAAAACTGTTTATAACATTATAAATGTCTTTACTGTCACTTTTGATCAATTTAATGCATCCTTGCTGAATAAAAAGTATTATTTTCCCCCCCTTAAAAAAAAGTCTTACCTACCCCCAAACATTTGAACAGTAGTGTATATTATTTCAGATAAATGATGCTCGTTTGAACTTTCTATTCATCAAAGAATCCTGAAAAAAAATTGTACACAACTGTTTTCAACATCAAGTAATAATGTTTGTTGATCAAAAAAAAAAAAAAAAAAAAAAGCATATTGTTATATTGTGACACTTAAGACTGGAGTAATGATGCTGAAAATTTAGCTTTATTGTTTTTATATACATGTATATGATTTTATTTATTTATTTTTACAGTGAGGAGGATGTGATTAGATCATGCAGCAGCACAGATAAACACCACAAAGACATCTGAAGTCTGTCACGAGATAACACGTCTGAAGTTGTGGAAACATAAAAACAGGAATTCCAGGCAATCCTGAAAATCACCTTCCTAGAGCCTGTAAAATAAATAAATAAAATTATATGTATATAAAGCTAAAAAACAATAAAGCAAAATGTACAGCTCCATTACTCCAGTCCCAAGTGTCCCTTTTAGATGTTTTTGTAAGTTTTTTTTTTGTTGTTTTTTTTTGAAAGGTGTTTTAAGCTTCAATGGAGTCACTATTACCATTACCTGTCTCCACAAAGCTGGCATGGCAGGTCTACTTCTGACACTGGAAATGTTCCTGTGCATATTGGGCACTGGTCTTTAAGTGCCTACAGTAAAAGAATAAAGCGTATGCAGGGCTTAATTTTGTAAAAAATAGGAATTGATAATTGGCTTATGTTCAATTTAGCTTTTGTTGTGCCTCCTAAAGGGACATGATTTTGACACACTGGATGATGCTGCATCAGGTCCAAAGTTTTGCCTTGAAGATGCTCGGCTCCTCCATCAACACCCTCAAATCTTCCTGCAAACAGAAAAGAAAAATGTGATGTTCTACTGATAGAAATCTAGGCTTTTGGAGTAGTCACAATATAAAACACCCCTTAGAAGTCAGGGATAACAAATGTGGAGGTTCGTTCATTAAAAGGTCTCTCAAAGCAAAGTCTTTACAGAGGCTACAGTGGTACTGGCTGACAAGTCCTGAATATCAGTCCTTGCTATTGGAAGTAATAAGTTTGGCAATTGTCATTGCACAGGTCTTAAAGATAGTACAAAACGAACCTGTTATTAAAATGCACAATACACAGCTCTGGAGACTAGAGGTGAAGTCAGAATGTACAGACATCAGTCCCAAATCGTTGTATTTTAGAAAGCTGAATGGCAGACTACAGCTGTGGGGTGCCGCTGAATAGACTTGAGTGTGCATACGGTCATAATTGATGAATCATAACCCGCCAAATGAGCTAGTTATTTGATGTGCGTTACTTACCTTACTTCACTGAAGCTATGATAATCTATAATCTCTGAAAATATTGGCCTGACGCTTTACTATTGGGGGCTCTGGCAGCTAGCTATACTGTTGGCTAATCAAATCTCTACGATATTTAGATGGGAGAGCATGAGAGGAGATAATAATTGCTTGACTTGTCACTGAGTTTAAGATGTTAAGTTAGTTATCTTACCCAGTACACGACCTGTTGCTCGTCATGATGCACCCTCGCTCGCTCTTCTGTCAGACTGCGGCGGCAGTGCAGCCGGATTCCAGGGAAACTGAGTGGGCGTGGTCAACCTGTGACTTCAATCGAGAGTGACCAATAGGAAAAAGGCCTTTCATCCTGGTGGGTAGAGACTGCCCACTGAGGGACAACTTAACTCGCAAAGCAAAAACTTTTCAACTCGCAAAAAAAAAAGTTTTAGAACCGCAATAAAAAAAAAAAGACGACGGCAGAAAAGAGCAACATTTGTGGTTTCGCTTATAAAAATATTGGAGTGCATAAAGAAAAATAAAGATTTTCAAAGATTTATATGCGCTGCAAATAATTTTGTTATGAATTTCTTTTATTTTTGAGCCTTAAGAGGACTTTTTTGCAATCTTTTATTTTTTAATTACAAAATAATTGGTTTTACTTTCAAACACAGAATGTTTGATTGAATAATAAAGACACAAAAATCATTGCTATTACTTTTTTCAGAGAAACGAAAGTTGTAAATACTTTCACATCATTGATATCCCGTTAGTCTCTAATAAATGTAAATTGAGGACATATTTTTTCATATTTTTGTCCAATCGCCTCAACAGAGTGCAGCATATGTGCATCGGTCCGCCCATTTAGGGTAACGTTTTGGGATTTAAAGGTGAGCTCTCTCTCATCTTCTCCTTGTCAACACGTTAGTCTGCAAACGTGATGCACGGCTGTGATAAATAAAAAAATGGCATGCACTAGTCTGAGCACTGAACGTGCAGCCTATATGCTGCAGTATCTTTTCAACCATATTTTTTTTTGGTTGGAACCTGGATAAAACTATTAATTAAAAACCTGGATAAAATGGAAAATGTTATTCTAAAAGACTAATCTGAAGACTAATAAGGGAAATTGTGCATTGTAAGATCATATTGTAATGGTACCAGGATAAGATTCTCCCCTGGTGATAAAAAGATTTCATAGCTTTTGGGCTATTTTGTAGCCTTATATGTGTTCAGGTTAGTATTTGGTGTGTGGATAAACAACCAGAGCCTGCAAACCAAAAAAGAAAGACCATGCAGGTAGTGGGGGGGATGTTTGTAATGAGCATTTCACTTGTCTCTCTGTGTGTGTGTGGCTAATGTTAGTGTCCTGTGTGTTTGTGTGTGTGTATAGGTGTGAAAGAGAGATTAAGTTGGTTAGAGGTCAAGGCTCAAAAATACATCTATTTTAAAGCAGAGGATAATTGCAATGGTAGGCTACTAATAAAGAAAAAAATGAAATTATTTGGTTAAGAGAAATTGCATTTTATTAACAAAGATTAATCAAAGGTTATATTACAAAAAACATGGAGAAATTATACAAAACTAAAGCAGAAATAGCAAATACATGGTTAAACAAAAGGATTCTTTTTAATGTTTTTTAATTTTTATGTTTTTAATATTCATTAAACTTGTTTCTCAAAGTGAACAAAGGCGTGGAAAAATCAAATACCAGTATTAAAATGTTAAATATACATTTCAAGTTAATAAAGTTAGTGTGTCTTTGAACAGTTAGAAAACATTCTGACACTGTTATATTAGGCATCCTAAAAGGTGGCAGAGATCAAACAAGAACAACTTTACACGATATGTCAATATACAAAATGAGAACGATGTCCTAAAGGTTTTTTTTATTTCTTTTTATGCTGCAGGAAATACATGGTACCTGAGGATCTGTATAGGCACTTAGGGAGATAGGTACAGTCTGGCTTTATGAAAAAAGACCAAAGAGTTATTAAATGTAAACAATAATGTTGGTGCAAGCTTCACAAACAATCAGGCCTGAGATCATTCAGGTAGGAAAAACTCTGCAAGAATTTTGTCTCGCGTGTCTCAGCTGCGATGTTAACAGTGTCTGTGTGACGTGGAATCGGCTCCATGCAATCAACAGTTTGTGTGATGGTAAAACTGTCACCCAGCTCAGTCCTGCTCACCCACTCTGCACCCGGGAAAAAATATTGAAAAGGCATCTTTTTCTTCATCTCATGTCCAATCTCTGCATATGCTTTCTGTGAAGGATGATGTTTCCAGATCACTGGCTCCGTTCCCTGGCTCAAAATAAGTGGCTTGCTCTCCAGCAGCATCTCCAGGAGCTCTGAGGGACAGTAGAAGATGCTGCAGGAAGGAGAAGGTATGTTCCTCACCACCAAGCCCATCCTACATCATTTCCACTGACAACATAAGAAGAAAGAAAGTGAACACACACACACACACACACACAACACAGCACACACACACACAAACACACACACACATTTCATTTTGAATTTGTACGGTACTGGCTAATACTACAACAGGAAATGACAAAGCAGTGAGGCACACACCTGACAATTGATCATCAGCTCCAAAAAAAGGCCTGAAACTTCTTCCACCCGCAGACCGTTCAGATGCCCAGA
>NW_024878861.1:0-11935 GCF_018340385.1 Cyprinus carpio
CAGGAACATGTTCAGCACGTCAGGCTAGTTCTCCAGAGGTTGCGAGCAGATGGGATTTTGTCAAAGTGAGGAGAAATCGCTTTTTACGCGCTGATCAGTTCCATTTTGGGGTACATTGTGTCGTCAGTGCACATGGACCCGACAAGGTTAAGGCTGTGGTGGATTGGCCAAGTCCAGATTCCCGCCAAGCAGGCGCTCCTGCAGAGTTTTCTGGGGTTCGCCAATTCTTTACAGATGTTTCTCATTCAGCAATTTTCAGCCAACTAGCGCGCTTCTGACAGCGCTTGACCTCCCCAGAACGACGTGCTCAGGTGGTCTGGTGTAGCCGGGTTACATTTTCCAAAATCCAAAGAGCCGCTTAGTTTTCGGCTCCCATTTTTTGTTGCCCCTGATCCATCATGTCGCCAGCACATGGTGGAGGTGGACGCCACAGAGGTGGGGGGTAGGTGCGGTTCTCTCTGGACGACAAGATGCATCCATCCGCTGCTTTTATTCCCATCGCTATCACCAGCCTAATGCAATTACGACATTGGCAACAAGGAATTGTTGGCGGTCAAGCTTGCATTGGAGGAATGGCATCACTGGTTAGAAGAGATTGGGGGATTCCTTTTATAGTATGGACCGATCATAAGAATCTGGAATACATCAGATCTGCTAAAGACTCAACTCTAGGCAGGCTTGGTGGGCCCTTTTTTTGGACCTTTTGATTTTTCTCTTTCAGCACCGCCTTGGGTTCTAAGAACATCAAACCCGATGCTTTGTCACACATATTTTTGACTGTTCCGAGCATACGTCTACTCCACAGAGTGTATTTTTCCCGAGAGACTAGTCATCTCACACTCATATGGGAGATCGAATCGAAGGAGTCATGACGGCCTTAAAAGGGAATTACTTACTCCGCCCGGGCGGTCCACCCGGAGTCGCGATTATTTGTGCCTGAGAGAGTTGGGTCCGGCGTCATTCGGCCTGGATGTCTTGCGACATCCAGGAGTTCGATTTTGGGCGTGTTAGGTTTTATTGCCATGGGTAAGACTTCCAATCGCTCCCCAGATGGGTTACTCCAACTGCTGTCTGTTCAGCCGAGGCCCTGGTCACACATCGGCTCTAGATATTATTACCAGCCCTCCCACCCCCTCCCCAGGGCAAGACGGTCATTTTGACCGTGGTGGACAGGTTCTCGAAAATGGTTCATTTTATTCCCTTGCCCAAATTACCTTCTGCCAAGGAGACAGCGGTAGTGGCTGTTGTAGATCACGCCTTCGCTTACATGGCTCCTTCGATGGACGTGGTCTCCGACAGGGGGCCCCAATTTGTATCCAAATTTTGGCGGGAATTTTGTAAAATTACTGGGGGCTACGGTTAGTCTGTCCTCGGTTTCCATCCCCAGAGCAATGGTCAAACCGAAGCGGGCCAATTGGGATCTTGAAGAGAGAGTGTTGCGATGGTTTGGTCTCTCTAAGAACCCTTCCTCCTGAGTCAGCAAATTTCTTGGGTTGAGTATGCACAACTTGTTGCCAGTGTCGGCTACCGGCCTATCTCCGCTTAAGTGTAGTAACCAGACGTAATAGATGTACTCAATGTGACTATCAAATTTTTAATTCTTATCTAAAATAATCCCAAGATACTCTTGACTTCATTCACTGCTTCAAATTACTAAATTTTTAATCCACACCTCAAATACATCCCTTGTAGGCCTATTTCTTATGGAGAAGCACATGAAAACTCTTTTTTTAACATTAAGAGTTAAATGAGACAACTCAAGCCATTTAGAGATGTCATGTAATACCTAGGTGTCAGGTGCTCACCTGCCAGGCTAGGTGTTGTAGAGGAAACATGGACAAAAGGGTCATCAGCATACATCTGGCAGCCGACACCCGACAGCACTTTGGTAAGTCATTTTATGTACATTGTAAACAACAGAGGGCCAAGTACAGAACCTTGCAGGACTCCTATGTTGTCTGTATGCAGAGGTGACTTCACCCCATTGACCATGACACACCTACTTGCCTTCCACCCAAATAAGACCTAAACCACTGGATGCTTTTAAAAATTGATTTAATTTATTTTAGTAAAAATACTGTGGATTAACAGTGTCAAAGGCCTTTTTTAGGTACAAGAACACTGCACCCCGACAACATTCCCTTTATCGAATGAGGCTTTTATTTTTTTTCAAGCAAATAGCAGTTAGTAGTTTCAGTGGAATACATGTCTCTAAATCCAAACTGCTGTCGATAAAGCAACTGGTTAGACTCTAAATATTCCACTTGTAGCATCTGCTTAGGATCATGTACGATCATTTGGGCTTTATATCTTAGAAATTCCTTTTAGCCTTTTGACATTTGCATAGCAAATCATAGACATGGCCTCACATCCTACATTTATATAGGTGCTAAATTGCCAAGGGTTTTCCCCACTATCAAGATGATGTTAAACAGCTGCTCTCTGCTCCTCTCCATCGGACATCAAACACATTTCAAAGATATGTTAATTACCTTCAGGGCCAGACACCATGGCCTAGCTGATCAGTGGACCACCTCCACACTTACAAATACACATAACACACACACACATAAAGACATTTTCTTTATTTAGACTACAATTAATCATTTACAGATGTATCTGGTATATGCATTTGTTGTCTGTATGTTTCCCTATTACATTAGTCTAGTTACCACTGTTTATTTGTATTAGTTAAGCTCTTAACCCCTAATATTCAGGTGTATGAATGTATCTCTCTGGTTTAATATCTTCTAGATGTTTTGTCCTTGGTATCAAAATGATCTGCTCTTTATTCCTCAAACCATGAAGTACTCTATGTGATTGTGAAATGTGTAAGGGAAACAGGTCAATTTAGCTCAAAGGGAATCATTAAAGATTTTAAAGGGAATTTGAACAGAATCACTGTTTTTACGGCTGATCACTGAGACAGCCAGCGACATTCACTGAACGAGCCATATAATATAAACTCTGCAATGGATATTAATATCCAAAATATAGTGAAAACACTATTAATTAGCACAGTAACAAGATCAGCAGTTTAAGACATTAACTTGTAAGCACAAAACACAAGATACTTCTCTTTTCAATATGAATAAGTCTTTATTAGATAAATCTAAGACATATAAACTAATCTAACACATAAGTACACACGCACTCACACATTCACACAAGTTGCAGGAAGATAGAAAGTTAGGAAAGAATGAGTTTAAGAGAATAAAAATGTGAAATCCCAAGTTTAAAGCAATACGTGAATTTGCATAGACATGAACAACCATCAATCACTTAATTAACCATCGCATTGAGTTCCTCAATAAGGTTAAAATTATATTAGATAGCTGCACCAGTTTAGATCAGAGTCTGAGGTACATTACTTGCGTTGCCTGTGTAAAGGGGGTTCCCTTTGTTGTCGCTTGAAAAGGGGGTTTCCTAAGGTTGCTGATTGGCTGGAAGTTCAGTAGTTGTTGAAGTGACGCCTTGGGGAAGCTCCGTGGTTGGGCATCGCCTGACGATGCAGAGTTGTGGGCTGGTTGAAGTTGAACGGGCACTCAAGGACAGACTCGAGACACGGGCATTACAAAAACTTAACTCAGAACATGAAACTCTCAAACAGAAAAGAAAAGAAACTAAAGTAAAAGAATAGAAGTAAAGTTTGACGAGACTAGGTGGTGTTTCTTCTCATCGTGGCTAAGTAGCAGCAGGCATGCAGGTCGAAGCATTGCTGGAACGGCCAAGAACGCTAAAAGTGATGACTTAAAAAGCAAAAGCTAAAAAGCAAAAGCTAAAAAGCAAAAGCTAAAAACCCAAAACTAAAAGCAAATTTTGATGGTGTCCTGAGTATTTAAACGGCCTTTCGGCCACACCTCAAATATTGTCTTGACCAATTAGATATTGTCTTTGCTCGGGTGTTGCGTATGTTTGTCCTGCCCATTTATAAATCATATGTTATCTTATCAATCACGCGGGTCCTAATTTTCCAGCTCTTGCAGGGTATAATTATGGACATGATTCCTATGATAAGAATATGACACATTTGAGAAGTAACTGATGGTCAGAAATGTTTCAAGCAACCAGATTGAAACACATACATACTAAACATGAATATGAATCCTTAAGCTATTCAATAGTTATTAAAAAGACATACACAATAAGTGATTAGAAACATGATAGTCAAATGTGTGGGTTACACATAAATGAATATGGAGTTAACCAATGGACTGATATTCATTTAAAAAACAGTAAACTTGCTATTACTTGCACTACTGTATGTTCATCCAGAAACACTGAATAACCCATTTGCACACTGAAATATTTTTTATGCACTTTACTTTCCATTGCAATAGTGTAAATTATGTTTATATGTTCATAGTTCTGCCTATAGTGTACATACACTTTCACATATTCCATCTGTATAGTATGTTCATAGTACACCTATCTGTATATCATGCTGATAGTATTTAAAATTTAAAATCTGTAAATTATGTCCATAATACTTATCTGTATAGTTATTGTACACATATTGTAGACCTTGTATATTCTGTACTTACTGCTTATTGCACTTCTGGTTAGATGCTAACTGCATTTCGCTGTCTTGTACCTTACATGTGCAGTGACAATAAAGTTGAATCTAATCTAATCTAATCTAATCTAATTTATAAGTCTTTTGAATTCATTTTGGTGCATCTACATCTATAAAAGACAGTTCCTGTGCCATTCTCTGACATAAGGATTTTCTTTGGAAAACCAGAGGTTAAAAGGTCCCCTTAGGAAATTTCAGTCTGGTTCTTCTAGTTGGGGGAAGTCAATCCAACAATCTTGTTTACTCTCATGGGTTTACATGTGATGGTCAGGCTGTGCATCTCTTTGACCAGCAATCTTGATCCTCTCTCTCCCCTTAAATTTGACAATCTCTTTCTGGAATTGGAAATTGTCAATAATTGTTCTAATGGTGTTAATGTTGAGAAAGCTGTTCTGTTAAAGAGTTGGTTGGTTAGTGGACTTTGCTTCTGGCTTGTGGCACTAGGAATTGATTTACAAACATCCTGTTGCCTTTCACAAGTTTGATTAGAGTCCTGGCCTGAAGATATCTACATGCTCATATTTGGTTATGGTTATAGTTATAGTGCCACCTGCTGACAACAGGAAGTGATTATGTTTCAATACTTTTATGCACCATTAGCAACAAAAATATGCCATTAGCCGCGCTTCCACTGTCGGGCTTAAAGCGGGCGAGCTAGTGCGTGCCAGGGCCAGTCAAGGCGTTTCCACCGTCACTTCCGGGCTTGATCGCGTGCCTCGCCGGGCTTCCTCGGGGCTAACGGCCAGGGTTTTGGACAAAACCTTGGGCCAAAGCCGGACAGCTGGGGCTAGAGGAGTGGTTATGAACAAAGGCGGAGTTTCTCTCGCGCCTGGAGAGGGTCAGCCGCTCATTTCAGAAAGATAACAGCTATAACATCAACATTAAAAACTTAAAATAAGTTGAGCTTCAAACTCACTTTCAGTCAGTAGCGAGTGTTTGAAATAATTTGATCCGATGGATTATAATAATCACTAAACAAGGCAGAAATATTTATAAGCTTATGCAAAAAGACTATGCAGCTGGCCTACCCATTGTAAAGTTACCATAATAAACATGGTTAATGCAACCACCAGAAGAAATCAGACATCAGCTTCTTATTCCTCCATCACAATTGTGTATTTATTTAGTGACATATTTTTATCTGTCATAGCCTAGAATCTCGTCTCGAGTTTAGCTCCAATGCATTTTTTTGTTCAGGGCTTTTTCTTAAAATAGTTATTTTCTATTCATTCTAAATGTGGCGTGATATAGGCTACTGTGGCTACAAATAAACAGAAACAATTTCGACTGACCTAAGTGGCTATTTTTCATAAGTTGCCAAAATAAATAAAATAGAAATACATTTATTTCTTAATGTGATTAATTTTGAGTCCTGATAAATTGATTCATTATGCTCCAATGTATCACTTATTCTATAGTAAAACATCAATGCTTTTTGAATTTTAATATTTAACAAAGCTTGTACAAACAAAAGAGCGAAAGCTCATTATCATGTTCCGTTTTTGTGGTCGCTAGCTTAGTTCCAGTGACTCTAATTATTAGTTTTCTATGCTTCTTCTTTGTTGGTGAGAATGATGGGGTTGCATGGCGTTGTGCCTGAGATGCGTGTAAAGAGGCGGGTTTAGTGGCGGCAAGCGTGAGGCTTCTGGCCCGGCGGTGGAAGCAGCTAAGCTTATTCTGGCCTCGGTGCTACTGGCCCGAGGATATTAGCCTTCCCAGTACATTTAGGCTTTAAGCCTCACCACACTCACGACAGTGGAAATCACGGCTATTGTGTGCTAATCATGCTAGAAATATTCTCTCAAACATGCTAGCTTCACTTACTATAAAAGCTTGAGGATGCCTATTAATACTGTGAAACATGAAGTTGTTGCCAACTCTTGCATACAATGCCCAATCTTCCACAAACTTCATCGCTTTTATAAGAGTCCTGGCCTGAAATACATCTAAAGGCTAATATTCAATTATAATTATAGCACCACCCGCTGGCAACATGAAAGTACTTATTTTTAAACTAACTTAAACATGGAAAGTCGTCTAATCTGCCTATACTTCATATGTTTGATAAGATTCCTGAATCACAACATATTCCCATGACCAATATTTCCAGTTATAATCTATGCCGCCACCCAGCTGGCAACTGGAAATGACTTCTTTTACATTCAGCTTAAACATGCAATGTCTGATCTACTTGAGAAACTTTCGCATGTTTGGTATGAGTCTCCAGCCTGAAGACATTTATACGCCAATATTGAGAGTTATAATCATGGCGCCACCTGTTGGCAGCAGGAAATTTAGCACAAATATTTACCTTTTTATAAAGGACATGGCCCCAGCCGCTAGCTGTTCTCCTATGTACACGGGTGGTGGTGAGCCCGGAGTGCAAGGGGTCTTTCATTGCTGCTTCGCTTGTTGTAGCTTTAATTTTGAATAGCCATTTTAGAATATATTAAATGATCCCACAAAATAGCTTGAGATTCACTGGCCAGTGCAGTTAAACAGCATATTAGGAACAATCAAAGCTGACTTTCAAAGCTCAATTTTAGCATCATTACTCTAGTCACACGATCTTTCAGAAATCATTCTAATATTCTGATTTTGCTACTCAAAAAAAGCATTTATTATTATTATTATTATTGTGTAATTTTGAAGATTTATTTTTTATTATTATTAATTGAAAGAATAGCATCGCTTTCTAACATGATTATTGTATTTATCATCACTTGTGTGCAAAGTAAAATAAAGTTCATATATATATATGACTCCCAGCTTTTTAAATGGTATAGTGTATATTGTTACACTTTGAGTAAGACTGAGTAATGATGCTGAAAATTTGGCTTTACTGATCACAGAATAAATTAAATTTTAAAATATATTCAAATATATAGAAAGCAGTTATTTTAAATGTTAAAAATATTTCACAATATTACTGCTTTATACAAAGACAACTTTCTGTATTTTGGATCAAATAAATGCAGGCTCATGTGTCATGTTGAAATATATAAATAATTATCATCACATACCTGGCATTTCAAAATGTATATTGTTATATGTGCTCTGAAGGACATACATTTTTGAAGAGACTTTGAAGAGATGGGAGTGTGTGCCTCGCTTGGTCTTAGCTGTGTTCCAGGTTCCCTGAGTGGGCTGTTTATTTGCATTGGCTTGCTTTGCAGCAGGTTATTATTTATCTGAAATAAAAAAAGTAAGTATGTTGTTTCGCGAGGCAAACTTGCATTATTAAATATTATTAATGATGGTCACTGATACTATTAGTAATTTATAGGAAAAAAAAGAAACTACAACCACCACATAGCACATTTATTGTCAGTGATATTTACAGCTTGTTGATAGTTTTTTAGTTTTTTTTTTTTTACCCTCAGATGATTGCAAACACCAATGACGGGTTATAACACATTAAAAATATTTACACCAGAGCTGTCTATGTTAGAACATAAAAAATAAAATAAAAAAAAAACATCCTGGCATCGTGAAACATTGAGATGATGTAAATGAAACTTCAAAATGTTTCACCTGATTATACATTTAGTCAGGAATTATAATCTGGAAAAGTCTAACTAGTAAAATGTATTTTAAGTTATAGGAAAACTAATACAAGTAGATTACCATACAAAAGACTTATGGCTATCTCTGCTGGGTCAAGCTGTCATCATTTTTCTTTCTGAGGTAATTCAAATCTTATTATTCCTCTCAGCAGTCTTTATTGAGGTGAATTGCGTCTTATTCACTCTCAGCGAGAAGTGAACAGTAACAATTAAAAACGTGTAAAGTACAGTGCGGCCGGGTAAAGTACAATAGCACGCTCGGCGCGATGGGCGTAGTCACATTAGATATAATGAAGGGAGATGTGAAAGACGGACATCGCATTGTTTTCATGTGGATTACTTTATCACCAGAATATTTGTTTTTAGTAGCACTTGCTTGTGGATTTAGTGGTAGACATGTCAAGCTTTCTATAGATACGGCTCTTATGTCTCTCGCGTTGAGTATTCACTGAGTTACAGTTCACATTTTAATGACGCTAGCGTTCTAAATTAAGATCACCGCCAGACCAAGGCTGCAGACGAAGGCATACTCTTTTTGTTTTCTTGGTTTTAGAAATACAATAAAGTTTTGCTGTGATCATGTGTGTATACAAATAAGTGTAGCCCTCTTTATTAAATTTGTTTGATGTATTGCTTTGACTAGCAATGATCAAAACTGAAAGTGTAATTTAAAGCCCTCTTTCAGTCTTATCCTTGGAATTTTGCCTCCAAAGCGTGTATCCATGCGTTAACCCGACTTCACAGGGGTTAAGTAGCGGGACTTAAGTGGAGCCTCTTTGAAACACTTCGAAGACTCAAGAGTCTCATTCATCAGTGGACCACTCCCAGCAAGGCAACTAATATAAGTTTTCATGGTTGCGGGCTGAACACATGGCTACAAAGATCTTGCAATATAAAGGTAGAATTTCATTGACAACTTCAGTCTTTTCTGGGGCCATAGACAACTATCTAAACCTGATGGCCTCCACCCAAACAAACTTGGTGCTAGAGTGCTTAAGGACACATGTTTTATTCTCCTCCGTCATCCTCTCAGCAGAGTGTGCAAATCCATTCAGTGCACACACACCTGATCCGATTCGGGTCATGTGGTTGGCCACATTCTACAAGGACACGCTGATAACACCACGCTGCCACAACAAGCACCTCGCTCATGGATTGTTCATCCCGGCTGAGCCCTGCCCACAGAGTTCATCACAGATAGACTGTGACATATCAGAACATCTCCAAGACTCAGCTGCCCAGGACGACTTTCACTGGAAAACAGCCAGGGGGAAGCCAGGACAACATATCACAGCCACTGGAAACACCAGGAGAGACACAGCCCTGTTCACTCAGACACATTATTCCTCTCTCTAGCATCTCCACTTCTAAGCTTCTCACAGAGAAAATGGAGAAAAGTGCGTGTATGCTGGGACCAAACTCTCCCACTCTATTTGCTTCACAAGCCCCCACAGATATCAACTAAAAAAATGGTGGGCCCCCCAACCACTGTGTGCCTGTGGAGGCTCAGCCTGCGTCCTCCTCCTCCTGTAAGAGGTCTCCAGGCTGCTTTGCAGGGCCCAAACCCCTCCATCTGCTGTAGGTGAACTAAAAACAAACTGATAGCAGCTCTCAATCGATATGTGTCGGGTCCACGCTATAATAATGCTTAACATTCACAGTCATGTTGCTACAGAAACGCTGGCACTTACTATGCTCTTTAGCTCGCTCTCCTTTATTATGTGATATAGAAAGTCTAAGTGCTTCTAGGCAAAGTGCAAATTCATCTAATCTGTGGCCTTTTATGCATCAAACTAAGATTGCTGTAAAGACACAAATCACAGCCATCAAAATAAAATCATTTTTTAATCAATGACCTAATAACCACAAACAATCTGGATTTTATGTTCTAAACGTAAACATGGCTAGAAGCTTAGCCTGCAGTTCAACAGTTCCTCAATGTTTTATCCTCCTGCTAACTTTAATTTTATGAGTGTCTGCAGGACTGTTAGGAGAGGTGGAGGGAGTGTAGCTGCTTTTATTTAAATCCTGTCTATCCAATGCAAGCAAGTATCATATGGTCAGTACTTGTCTTTTTTGGGTATCTAGGGATAGTGTTGAAAGGTGTCTAATGCATTCTTGTTTATCATTATTTGGTAGGCTCCAAAATACTCTCCAGCCTTTGCTTTAACGAAGAGTTCCCATGAAATGTTATCACAGATTTTCTCAGAGTTTGGACTGTTTTTGCTATTGAGAGGGGATTTTAATATTCAAATAGATAATGCAGAACGCTGCTGCTTAGAATTCTGACTAGAACCAGAAAATCTTGAGCATATCACACCAGTCCTCAGGTCCTTACACTGGCTTCCAGTTACATTTAGGATAGATTTTAAAGTACTTTTACTCATTTATAAAACAATGACTTAGGACCAAAATAAAATTGCAGATGCTCTAATGAATATAAACTTACCAGACCACTCAGATCATTAGGATCGAGTCAGTTAGAAATACCAAGGGTTCACACAAAAACAAGGGGAATCTGCTTTAGTTCTTATGCCACCCCACAGTTGGAACGCCTCCAAGAAGGAGGACCGATGTATAAAAACATTAGCTACTTTGTAAATCTAGACTCAAAACTCGGCTCATTTAGCTGTGCATTTATCGAGCACTGTGCAATGTCTGAACTAATTGCACTGAATTTTATGAACTCAATTGCATTTTGCAACCTTGAAATGATTGAATTGTTCAATTCATTTTAAATACATTTTTAAATCATTTTCAAAGTTTTTAAATTCTTTTGTTTTTATTTTTTATGATTATTTTATTACTATGTTTTAGTATCATTTAACTTTATGTAAAGTACTTAATTACCATTGTGTACGAAAAAGTGCTTATAAATAAACTTGCCTTGCCCTTTCCTTTAATAAAAAGAGAGAGATCATTTTTAAACCCTTATCATCAATATTTTATTTATCTAGTTTACCAGGGCACTAATTTCATTAATATGTTTTCATGCACAAACATGCACAAGTCATGCACACAGCTACATCTCTAGTTGGAAATGCTGAGATTACCAGCTAACATTACATATATAGATGAGAGAGCATAAGAAAAAAAGAATAAAGTTCACTTGTCCCTGAGTTTATGATGTTAAATTAAAGAGTCTTAGCCAGTAAACGCACCCGTTGCTCACCATTGCTACTCAGCCTTGTTTCTTCTTTTCTGTCAATCAAACATACTCTCAAATGCATGCCTGACACTGAATTGCAAAGACAAAAAAGAAACTTCATATGTTTCCCTTCTTTCCTGTTTCCCTTTCCTCGCCTTAACTCCACACATCTGTGATGCAAGGTAAGGACACATGAAAAGACGTGAGGATGAAGGGAATAGACTAATTTGGGAGTAGACGCCACAGCTACATCACGTGCAGCTGCACACGATTGTGGTGGCAGAAAACACCGGGAACAATTGAAGGAAATGGGTAAAAGTGATGGAATAAGAGAAAAAAAAGTATTGGTGTGCCTTTGGATGGTCAGAATCAGAATGCATATATATATATTTTTTTATAGAATACTGTTGTCAAAGACCATTTGAAGCTAAACATTTAAATGAACAAACTATAGAATGAAACCTGCTATGATTTTCACCCCTACTTTAAAGTACATACATTTGTTTTGTCGTATTAGTCTCTTATAATATTCTACATAGGGGACATATTGTATTAAGCATGAAATACTATGTAAACTCTATTAATTTTTTTTACCTAACATTTTACATAACATTTACCAATTTTTATCTCACAATTCTAACTTTT
>NW_024878862.1:0-1867 GCF_018340385.1 Cyprinus carpio
CCTTGTGGACTTTTTCTGGGACAAATTACACTGGGTCAAGAGTATTTTATACCTGCCCAAGGAAGAAGGAGGACAAGGACTCATGAATTTACAAAGCAGAACTGCTGCTTTTCGGTTGCAGTTTCTACAGAGATTTTTGATGCTGATGTGAGTTGGAGGGCTGCTGCCTCGCCATATTGCAAAACTTTGGGGGTTTGGTTGGATAAACATCTCTTTTGATAGGCCTTTAAAATGGACTTTTCAAAGATGCCATACTTTTATAAAAGCCTGTTTTTAAAGTGTGGAGTTTGTTTCAGATTCAAAAAGACTGAAAGCCTATACTCTCTCTTTCATTGGCTGTTAGAGGAACCTTTTGATATTTGGAGCACGTCTGATATAACGAACAATTGTAATTTAAATGGGCTCAGTATTACTTCCAAAAATCCAGGGCTGTCACTTCTTTAGAGGGATGCTGATTTTGGCTGGCTCAAATTTGGAGAACGCAGAGATGGCATCCCAACTTCTTTGGGTATTAGGATCTGTTCTGCCTTGCTTCCTTGTTTTTGTTTAAACTGAGATCAGCTCATGAAGAGAACCAAATGTTAAAAGATTACAACTCTGGGACATACACTCCCCAATGCTCAGGACCTTTTTCCTGTCTAGAGATTTTACCTAATCTTGATGGATGTACAGGTTTGGTTTTTAAAGAATTGGCAATCTTTGTGGTTGATTTATTGCTCAGACTTAAAGGTGTAATTTGTTGTACAGAGCTTTGTGTGTTATGGCTTTTAATAAGACATATTTTGAAAGAAAAGTTGATACACCATGGCGCTCTTTTTTTTTGGGCTAGATGAAAACAAACCTGAGTGGGGATCTCTGTATAAGCCACCATTATCAAAGAGGGCAGGGGGATTTACAGTGGAGAATCCTTTCATGGTATCATTGTTGCAAACTCTTTTTATTTCTGTTTTAACCAGAAGTTAGTTCGGAATGCCTTTTGTTTTCTCGTGTTGAAATATGCTTTCTTTCATGCAATGTTCTAGATTACAACTGTTATTTACGCTATTAAAAGAAATAGTTAACTGTTGTAAAGAGATTTTTTCTGAAAAAACTTTTATTCTGGGTTTTAAATATAGTCGAACAAAGAGGTATACCTGTCAATTTCTTTTGAATTTTGTTTTGGGGCAAAGCAAAAATTGGCAATATATACCAGTAGGAAAAGGGGTACAGAGCAAAGCCTTGCCAAAGCATCACCCAGGTTTTTTTAATGTTGGTGAAATCAAGAGTGGTGATTGATTTTAAATTTTATAAAACTATGGATGACTTGTCTACTTTTTGAGATGATTTTGGTGTTGTAATGGAGCATTGTGTGTTGTTTCTGGAAGATGAGTTAGTTTTTTTCTTTGTAATGCCCCCCCCCCCCCTTTGGGGGAGGCTTGATTGTATTTGTTATGGTGTGTAGCTTTAGCAAAAGCGTTTAGTTTTTCCTTTCTGTTGTAATAGTTGTGTGAATTATTGTGAATAAAGGTTTTTTTCAAAATTCAATTCTCTCTCTCTCTCTCACACACAAACACACACTCTCTCTCTCTCACACACTCACTCACTCTCTCTTTCTCTCTCACACACACAAACACACACTCTTTCTCTTTCTTTCACACACATACACTCTCATATCTGTTTTTCTTTGTGTAATTTGTATGTAATTCATCCTTCAGTTGCTCTTAATACAAAGTCAAATGTTTGAAACTCTGCAGATCTGTGGCGGTGTCAGTTCCTGCTTCCGTGGTTTCTCTGGGGTCTGGTGGTTCTTGGTGGTTTGCTGGGGTTCTGGCGATGTCTGTGTGGTAGTCTGACCCCTGCACTCTTCATTGGGCTTCTACATCTGCTC
>NW_024878863.1:0-2395 GCF_018340385.1 Cyprinus carpio
ATGATGCCATTATGCCTATATGTGAACTTGAAAAACGAGCTTACTGCATATACATATATTGTATCTCACCTACTACTCTTTAAAAGGGATAGTTCACCCAAAAACGAAATTTACTTTATTAATTACTCATCCTAGATCCTGTCCCTTTTACGAAGTATGCCATTATCAGTCTGCATTGCTAAAATGAATAATGAACATATCCAATAAGAATCTGTGATTATTTAGCCTTAGTTGAGACCACGGTAGACCTGTGTTGATTTATTGACCCCCTTCCATAGGTGGCAGCTGATAATATCTCTTTCTATCTGCCTAAGGAGGTTGTGTTGTTTAACAATAGGAGTAATGAACTGTGTCTGGTCTAAGCTGAGATGCCACCATGACCCTCGTACCATTTAGGAAACCCCTGACAGTGACAGAGATCGCTTGAAAGATGGAGGGGGGCATTTAAAGGGATAGTTCACCCAAAAAATAAAAAATATAATGTTCATTTTTGGGTGAGCTATCACTTTACTAGCAAGAAACAGTCAGTGTCTAGTTCTTATAAAAATGGTCTTTGCTGTCAGTAGATGCTCAGGACTAGCATTATTTTTAACTACATGCAAATCTTTTTCTTAATATTTTTAGGTATTGAGGACCCACTTGTCCTGCAGTGTAGTTTTTGAATGTTTGGATTTCAGTGGTGTTTCCTAAAGAAACAACCCCTTACTGGGAATCTAATTTGGGCCACAGTGGAAAATGTCCCTTATTTTTATCCGCACACATTAGACATTAATTGAGCACAACCCTGCTCACATACACACTAATCCCCTCACGCGTGCCTGTCACACTCACATTTTGCCCATGGTGCAATGTGGAAAGTTGTCTCTTTTGTTGAGAAGACAGGAAAACACATGGTTCGAAGTTTTGCCTTAATGTAGTTTTTATGTATTCTCCCCTCGTCTCTTTTTATCTCTACCTCATGAATAATGCAGTAGTGTGTCTCTGGGGGCTCAGCTGCAGGGGTTTGTCAGCAGATGGCTGTCAGGGCCCACCATCAGCTTTAATGTCCGCCAGCCTCAGAGTCCATCTCCAACACAATCCACATGTCCACACAAACACTCAATTTCCTAACTACGTTATTTATGTAACTTAACACCATCCATTTCCAACACAACCTTTTTTTTTTTTTAGGAGTGTTGGAATTATGAAACAGGTTTTCCCAAGCTTTTTTTTTTTTTTGGTCACGCTGAAACCCCTGTGGCTTGAATTATTTAACTTGAAAATACCCCCCTATGATGTTTAATTCATGCTAACCTTTCACTAAATAATTGTAAAATCCCAACAATAATTTTTAGAACTGTCATGGAGAAATAGTATGTGGAGAGAAAGTGAGGGGGAATAAATAGAAAAAAAGTCTGAGCGCAACTTTTTTCTGGTTCAAGAGTACAAAAAAAAATAAATAAAACTTGGCCAATCACACATGCACATTAAAATCGTCAAACAAAGTATTATAAAATATTCATAATAATTTATGCATTTGGGAAACTGTTGTCTTTAGTGTATCAGTGTCAAAACCAATGTATTGTATTTTTTAAATATATATTTTTATCAAAGTGTTTGGTTTAATATGTTTGAATGATTTACTGTTAAAATGTAATTAATTTATTTTATTTATTTTAATAATTTCCAGTCATTAAAAAAAGTATAATTTAAAAAAATGATTATATATATATATATATATATATATTATATATATATATATATATATATATATATATATATATAATATATATTATATATATGTGTATGTATGTGTGTGTGTGTGTGTATATATATATGTATGTGTGTGTGTGTGTGTGTGTGTGTGTGTGTGTGTGTATATATATATATATACGTATGTATATGTATGTATATGTATATGTATATATATGTATATGTATATACATATATACATATATGTATATATATATATATATATATATATAATATATATATATATATTATATATATATATATATATATATATATATATGTATATGTATATATATATATATATGTATGTATATGTTCCTTGGGAATTGTGAATGTAAACTCCCAATGGAGGTTGGTCAAGATAGATGCCATCTTTAATTTGATGGAAATGAAAACAAGGCTGTGATGGATAGACGCACAAATATTAAATATAGTATCCTCCTTTACTTCCTGGAAGATCAGTGGGGAAATCCTGAGTATTAATCAGAATATGCTTCCTTATGCTCTTGAATCATTTGACTTGAATGTATTTTAGAGACATGTTTAGTTTGAATCACTGTACGTGTGTTTGTGTTGAACAGATATACGGTTCTCCTGAAGCAGAAGGATGCTATGGAGGCACTGGAGGCGTCTCTACACAGGGACAGAGAGAGCCTGGGAGGAA
>NW_024878864.1:0-2121 GCF_018340385.1 Cyprinus carpio
TCGGGAACCTCCTCCTGGACGGCAGCGGCCTGCTCGGGAACCTCCTCCTGGACGGCAGCGGCCTGCTCGGGAACCTCCTCCTGGACGGCAGCGGCCTGCTCGGGAACGTCCTCCGGGCTTTGAGGAACGGCTGACGCCTGTCTCCTCCTCCTGCGGCCTCTATGATGGCGTGCCGGTGGCTCCTTGACGGAAAACTCAGGCGTTGAGTCAACCATCTTGTCTGCCAACACAGGTGTAGATTCGACCATCTTGTGCAGTGGTGCTGGCTGGCGGCCATCTTGTGCTGTGGCGCTGGGCTGGCGGCCATCTTGTGCTGTGGTGCTGAACTGGTGGCCATCTTGGGCATTGGCGCTGGCTCAGCGGCCGTGATGTGAACACTCCTGGGAACCTCTGGGATCTGGCACATCCTGGAAAAGTAACTTAATACTGTCTCCGCGGCCATCCTGGGCTGTGGCGCTGGGCTGGCGGCCATCTTGTGCTGTGGCGCTGGGCTGGCGGCCATCTTGTGCTGTGGCGCTGGGCTGGCGGCCCTCTTCTCTGGAGACACAGGTGTGGTCGAAGTATCCCATTGAGCACGATGGCACAGGTAATGGGTAAACCCCCAAAAGTCTAGGATCTCCAGCCCCTTCATCTCCCATTGAGGCAAAGGGTCATCCAGACAATTGTTTGTTAAAAAAGTCCTTCAGTGCTGCATCATTATAACCCAACCCGACCGCCATGGTCCAAAACACCATGCCAGGCCACTCCACCTCACTCCCCTTGGACGGCGGTGTTAAGTTCCCGAGCCTCCGCTCTCCTCCATGGTGGCTGGGAATCGGATTCAAATCCTTACACCGCTTGATCTAGGCATTGACGGAGTCCTTTCCTGTCACGGCTACTAATACACAGACAGGTAGATCCATTTGCAGTGTTTTATTGGGATAATCCAAAATCGAAAGCGAGGTCAAAAATCCAGGTAATCCGTCCAAAACAGAAACATAAACAACGGAATGGAAACCACGAAAAAAGCAGGGTGACATTCAGCAAGGACTCTGCAACAATGACAGAACAACTAGTTATTTATACACAGGTGCAAACAATGTAAAGGTAGTGACAGCTTGGGAATACAGACAGTGAACAGCAGATGAAACTAGTGGATACTGTAGTTCACAAGAAGGGGGGTGACAATAAGGGGTAGTGGGAGACCTCTGGTAGCCACCAAGGGAGACACAAACCAGACACCGTGACAACAATGCCGTCAAAGCATAAGAAACCTGCAAAATCGAATACTGAAAAAGAGGGAAGGCACCGATATTGTTCATGACGAGCCGACGGGTAATGCTAATCAAACTAGTGCTGAAGCAATGGTGCCGACAAACAGACATAATGGAAGCAATAGCAAAATTGGGCGGATCCTTTGACAGAAAGTTTGATGTCCTTTCATCTACTTTAATAGAGATGAACATTTCCATCGCTAACATTTCTTCCAGAGTGACAGCGACTGAACGAGACTGCAAAAATTCATGAAACCTGCATCGAGTCACTGGAGAAACAAGTGTGCACTACTGGAGGCAGAATGTGAAAAACTTAAGGAAAAAACCTGTGACTTAGAGTCAAGATCTCGGCAACAAAACATTCAAATTGTCGGTACAAAGAAGGCACTGAAAATGGTAAACCTACTGATTTTGTGACAAAAACAAGCTGCATGCAACAATACAAGACAACAAGAAAAGCATGCGGCCGAACACAAAACCACAAACACAAAATCAATATCTAGCTATCAACAAAATTAAAATTGCAAATTACTCCTTTAAATATTTGGGTGTAATAATCACCAAAGAACCTGAAATGTTATTAAAATTGAATTGGAAAAAGGTAAATTGATCAACCTAAAGATGATATCATTTTTTGGAAGACTCCTTATGTCCATGGTAGGCAGGATTAACACATTAAAAATGGTGGTACTTCCAAGATTTCTGTATGTATTTCAATCTATTCCTTTCTTTTTTCACCTTAATTATTTTAAACAGTTAAAATCTATTATAAGCAGCTTCACTTGGAACAACAGGACAGCTAGGATTAACAAGAAACATCTAAACAAATCTAAAGATCAAGGAGGGTTTGGGCTTCCCAATCTTAAAT
>NW_024878865.1:0-1982 GCF_018340385.1 Cyprinus carpio
ATTTGTGCATTTATAGATCGACCATTGCCTCCAGAGGGCCCAGTTGTATTTGAGGAAGTTCACCGAGATCACATGGTTATTTCTTGGAAGCCCCCTCTTGATGATGGTGGATGTGAAATTTCTAACTACATTATTGAGAAGAGAGATGTAAACAGGGACATGTGGACAGCTGTAACATCTGCCACCACAAAAACCCACTGCAAAGTACCTAAGCTTGTAGAGGGTCGTGAATACATCATAAGAATTTGTGCTGAGAACATGTATGGCATAAGTAACCCACTGGAGTCAGAGGAGATGAAAGCTAAAGATCTATTCAGTATGTTAAAGCACAAAATAAATTTAAATCTAAACCTGTAAAAATTTTATGTTTTGTTCCTGATATCCTTCACCTTATTACAGGGGTACCTGAGGCACCTGAGCAACCCACTGTAAAAGACATCTTCCATGATTCAGCACTGGTGATTTGGAACCGTCCTCGTGATGGTGGAAAGCCCTTAACAAACTATTTATTGGAGATGAAAGGCCCTCAGCTAGAGATAGTCTGTGCAACCAGAGATCAATCTACCCAGCTTCCACACAGTATAGAATTTTAAAGACCTTGTTGAAGGCTGTGGGCATAATTCCGTGTAATGGCAGAGAATAGAAATTGGAGCTGGAGATCCTAGCCTTCCCAGTAAACCTATTCTTGCTAAGAGTCCCATTGGTAGGTCTTCATTTTTTTATGGTTTCTTTTTTCTTAATGCACATCAAAAAACAACAATTTTGATAATTCCTTATTCACTTTTTTCTTTGGCCAGTTAAGCCAGAAGCCCACCTGTTTTTACTGGAAGCCGTTGACAAGACCAAAGATTCAGGGAAGTCCGTCGCCGCATGGTTCCTCACCATGATGGTAAAGGAAAAATATTTGGCTGCTTGTTTAAGCATCAGAAGCCCGGTGTAATCGAATGGATCCAGGCAAAATGAATCACCCGGAATCATGCCCAGACACCAAGTTTGTTGTGACAAATCTACCAGAAGGTGGAGAGTTTAGATTCAGAACTATGGCTGTGCACGCAGCTGGAAAATCTGAGCCTGCTTATGTCAAGGGAACCAGTGAAAGTTCATGACAGACTTGGCACTTTCTTCCTTTTTTACATATTCAGAAAACAGTAGTGTTGAAAAGGTAGCTGTTGCTTTATAATTATACATATTTTAACTGGAGGTATGTTGTACACATACTGGAAGAGATAAAAAAAAAAATAATTCATTCATATCCTTCTGATCTCAATTCTCATGCAGAGGAGCGGAGTTGCTGTTAGATGCCAATATAGCCGCGTGACCACCTTGCCATGGTTGGAACAGACATCACACTTAGTGCTGCATTTAAGGGGCATTAGTTCCAGTCTCTTGGAAAAAGAATGATGGTGAAGTTCCTGCTCATTGTCTTGTGAGGAGTCACAGCAAATTGAAGCAAACTTCACGATAAGAAGTGCACCCGTGCTGATGGCATTACCATCATATTCAAAACGCAGCTGGAATGAAATCTGCTACCTGCACTGTTCTTGGTAAGAGATGTTTTAAGAATAAACACTTATCTAGTGTATAAACACTTATCTAGTTAATTTATAAAAAATGTGTATACTGTTATCTAGATGAATATACATATATATATACAGTACAGGTCAAAAGTTTGGAAACATTACTATTTTTAATGTTTTTGAAAGAAGTCTCTTCTGCTCATCAAGCCTGCATTTATTTGATCAAAAATACAGAAAAAACAGTAATATTGTGAAATATTATAACAACTTAAAATAATAGTTTTCTATTTGAATATACTTTAAAAAATAATTTATTCCTGTGATGCAAAGCTGAATTTTCAGCATCATTACTCCAGCCTTCAGTGTCACATGTATCATCCAGTCTATCACATGATAATTTAGAAATCATTCTAATATTCTGATTTATTATGAGTGTTGGAAACAGTTCTGCTGTCTAATATATTT
>NW_024878866.1:0-2023 GCF_018340385.1 Cyprinus carpio
CAAGTTCTCTCCCACTGAGGGGCTTCAGTAAGTATTAAAAGCAAAGAATAAACATTTAAGAGCTTCCTGCTTTCTGGAGACTTCCTTGGGATTTTATCCGTTCCCTGAGGGCTACGCTTCCTGCACAGCCATCTGGAGGAGAGAGGAAGAGAGGGATGTTCAAGGAAGAACTTCTATGAAGCATAAATCCTGCCATGGGATACACTCCACATTTCTCAAAAAATAAAAAATATGTATTTTATCTCTTGACCTAATAAGTATTACATGTTTTTAAATCGAGTAAGACCCCTCACCAAGAAGCTTTCACCCCACTGAACCTGCTCAACAATGTCTCGTTTATTCAACAGTGGCTAGTGTAGACATTTTCCAGCCACCTCCATGCAAACTTTGTGTATTTTTTAGCTTCAATCCCATACAAATGTGAAAATTATGGATAAATACTGGCAGGGGCACAGGAGCAGTAGATGTTGGTTTTATAACAAGCCTGGTGTAAAAAATCCTTTTTAAATCAATCCTACTCATTTTGGCTGAGAAAAATAGGTGTGTCTCCAATCAGCAAGAATAAAAAAAGGTCTTTAATGCCTGAGGGTGCGGGAGAAAATATGCGTCTAGCGACGTGGGGGTATTTAGAAAATGGTGTACATGTGGCTGAAAAATATGTGTATTCCAAGTTGAATGCGTTACTTTCAAATTCCAGGAATGACCGCTGTATATAATATTATATAACAAATGTCTAGACAAATAGACTGTGAGACTGCATCTAGACTACCGGCGTCGACCATCTTCAATGCCTACTGTGATTTTCTTGATAAATGCCGCTAATTCCCATCTCTCATTTGTCTGTACAGTAACGCAGCAAAATCAGCAAACAAAGTTGCTGTGTTACTTCTAATTTGTAATTTAACAGGGTTAATGCTACTCGAACCCTCTGGACAGGAAGTCTTGTCTGCAGGCAAAATTCCTCACATGCATGTGCTGTCTCTTGTCTGGAGTGATTGTATTTTTTAGATTTCTGCATACTACATCAACCTTGTATGTGTTTTGTGCTACACGCAGGACAACTTCCTACTCAGTGTGGATTTCGAAGACTACTTCTGGTCAAGGGAGTGTACCGATGAAATTACAGCTGAAAAACACTGCAGCATTCTACTTCAGCTGAACTAAAATTGTTTATTTAGTTATTTTCTCTTTTCTCTCTCTCTCTCTCTCTCTATTCATGCACACCAGACTTTTTAAGTAGATCACCGTTTTGTCAGCAAGTGATTTATAAAATGAAGTGGGGCAAAAAAATCGCCCCCTGGCAGAACTCTATAGTTATAAAAACTCCTTTCCCATCAACCACTAACCTTGTTTCCAGATAGCAAACGGATGTGGGCCAATTTCCAGCAAAATGATGCACTGCAGGCCTTTTTATGGCCCAGACAAAATGGATGTAAACCTGAAGCGGCCCATGTAAAAAACAGTCAAATACCATTCCAAATATCTAAAATCACATGTGGGCCTAACTTAGGCGCAAAGATGCGGTGCTTACGGCAATGTGTAATTTGAATGTGACTCCTAAAGTGGCCCATGTGGTAAATAAATGAATATGGCCCAAAATCACAAAACAATAGTGGGCCACCTTTGGCAAAAATGTATGCACAAACTGACAAGTTAATCTGGGGTGTGAAACTAAATATGGCCTATTATATGTTAAAGCAAAATATGGCCCTGTTATCTTAAAAAAATGTATGTGGGGCCAGTTTTGGCAGAAAAATATGGCACAGTGAGCACTGGCTTATCTGGTTGTGAGCTGAAAAGTGGCCTCTATTATAATGCTGCAAATGTGGCCCATTCATCATAAAACGTATCTGGGCCAGTTTTGGCAAAAATATGGCACAGTGAGCACTGGCTTATCTGGTTGTGAGCCAAAAGTGGCCCCATATAATGCCGCAAATGTGGGCCATTCATCATAAAACGTATCTGGGCCAGTTTTGGCAAATATATGGCACATTAACCATTGGCTCATCTGGTGTGAGCCAAA
>NW_024878867.1:0-11473 GCF_018340385.1 Cyprinus carpio
TTTCTCCAAGACAAAAAACTCTTTATCCAAATTGCCCCTTTGTATTACATTGTATTACGTGATGCCCAGTCAGTAGTAAACATCACTCAAGATTTGGTTTCAATTTAGATATAAGTGTTTGCTCTTTAAAAAACATCTCCATAGCCAGCCCTATATGTAAGAATCTCATATTCCTTCCAGGTCAATTGGACCCGAGCTTCAGTCAGTGGCAACAAGTCGGCCCTTGTCAAATTCAGTGATCTTTTTATTGATGATGTTTTTGCTCCATTCTCAACCCTTTCTTCAAAATACAACCCGCCATGTTCGGTGACTTGTTTAGATATTTTCAAGTTCAACATCTTATTCAAAACCATTGTCCCACGTATGGGGGGACTGGAATGCAAATTCTAAATATTCCTTTACATTTGAAGGGAGTCATTTCTTAACATATATAAATAATTTCTAATGTCAATAAAAAATATTAATCTAGACAAAATTCATGCAGAATGGTCAAAGGATTTCGGGAGTGGATATATCAGAGGAAACCTGAGACAATGCATTATTTAGAGTGAATGGAACAACCTCCTGTGTACTCGCTTAGGTTAAGTCAGTCTGGGCTAGGTCCTCCACAGACTTCATATTACAGCAAAGGTCAAACTTCTTCCAAGATATACACAAATGTAGATGACATGTGTGAGCCGATGTCACTCTCTCCTAAAAGCAGATTTAGCCTCATATGGTTTTGGGCTTGCTCCCAGAACTCCTTAACTACTGGACAACTATGTTTAAAATCTTTCACAGAGGCATATATTAAAGAAAGTAGGGCCCAGTTTTGGAAATGGCTGTTTTTGGAGTACCTGAACAAGGCAAGTAGCCACAGTCATGTCCAAAAATTGTCAAGATGCTTTGCATGTCTTTTGCCTCAGAAGAAGAATATTACTTGATTGGAAAGCCGGCCAGCACACCTTTAGTTTCACTCTGGCTTAGTGATGTGGATGACGTTTTTTAAAATTGGAAAAGTTAAATATTCTCTTTAGAGGATCCACTAAACGTTTTTTTGCACTCAGTATGGACTCCAATGATCTCATATTTTTGAAAAAAGATCTAACTCTTCCCACAAACTAAAAGTAATTATAGTAATTAACATTTTAATGTATTAGTAAAATGTAAATTAAATGTAAATTAAAAGGCCTGTGTATAATGTAACAGACAATGCAATCAAACCCAATGGGCTAACATTGATAATAAGTAATTCCCTTATTGTAATATTAACAATTTGAGAATTATTTATTTTTATTATTGGATTTTCAGTATTTATGTATTTAAATGTTTTTTGTCTTTGTTTTCTCCTCTTCTGTGGGGGTGGTGGTAAGGGGGGGGGTGTAAATTAAAAGAGCATTGTTAATTTTTTTGTATTTAACATGTTTCTTCCTTTTAATAAAAATATTTAAAAAAAAATAATAAAAATAATAATTGCTATTGTTTTTATAAACATGCTTATAACTTTATATAACAATTCAAATATGTGAATTATCATATTCATGGCGTCATTAAGTCGTGACTTCCGCTTACTCTCTCTGAACTGTTACATACAGTACTGCATTTTTTATACAAATAAATGCCCAATAAAGCACATCTTTTACACATTTTGTTTCTAAAATAATATTTCAATGTAACCAGCAATATGCTGTTAAACAGCAGTGAATTATATTACTTTATTTTTATATATCATGCAGCACAAATGTCCGCCTGTGTAACAAAATATGTGCAAATTTATAGACAAACTCCATTCATGTTCAAATGCCTAGACAGTCAACAGTGATTGGTTTTTGGAAACGCTGTTTCTGAGTCTTTTGAGAAGGGCTGATTTCTAAAAAAAAAAAAAAAAAAAACAGCTTAGTTCTTTTCTGCCATGGAATATTATCTCAGTCAACTTCAAATGTGAAGTTACTTAGGGGCAACATTGAAATTTGACTGCCTTCCTTGAATGTCATATGAGTCTCAATTGTGGACTATCACTCGGGCTAGGTGTATTAATGAAATAGACACAATACATTACACATGTAAGCAGAGTTTATTGAATAATCTTAGTTGCGCATGTTTCAATGCTCAGACCAGCACATTCCATCACGCATTATTATAATCCAAGCAATAGCAATGGAAAATTACTGCTTCACAACATATTTCCTGTGACGTTAAAAAACAGCTGAAATGAGACTTTCTCTTTATCTCTTACTCTTTAAGACAAATATTCTTTAAAACATCACAATCATAAGAGTATACAACAAAGGAAAAATAACAAAAATAAAATAATACAATATAAATGACTAATCAATGAATGAATTAATAAAATGAGTATATAAATGTCTTAAATGATTATTATAAATGATTAAATGGAGTAATTAAAATGATACATGATTAGAAATGAATGACTGAATATAAAAGAAAGAAAGTAAAACACAACAAATATATATGGTTGAAACTCTCTTGTAGCAACACACACAGGTTGCTATGAAGAATTCTTGGATCCTTCAACAGTCTCTTCATTTTTGTTTGAATTATTGTATTTATTTGTTTCTAGGTTAGTAAGTGCTCCAAGTACAATCACAATCAGCTTTGCAAAGTAATGCTTTAGTATTTATTGTAATACAAATTTTATACCTACTGACAATTTAAGGCTCTTAGTGGTTCCTAGAACCAGACTAAAGTCTAGGGGTGATCGAAAGCATTCATTGTAGCTGTAGACTCTGGAATAGTCTTCTACAGAAATCAGAACTGCCCCTACACTATCCAATTTTAAATCTAGGTTAAAAAACATTTTTGATTTGGCTTATTATTCATTATTTGCATTTGCTTTTTTGCCTTGTATTTCCTCTTGAAGCTTTTTTTTTTTTTGTGACATTGTCTTTGTTTTAATTCTGTTAATGGTTACTTATTTTGTACAGCACATTGGTAAATGGTAGTTGTGTTTACTTTTGAAAAAGAAATTGAAATTAAATTCATTTAGTCACAGTTTTTTGCAACAGTATTCCCAGTTGGCTTCATCATCAGTATAGCACCACAGGTAATCATAGCCATGGTATCCACATGGGTGGCTAGGACCAGCATGTCTTGTCATTCACAGCTGACAAGCAGTCATCAGAAGTACAGCACATATCATTACTGCCGCTTTCAGTGTAGCACCATTTATAATCTGAACCATATGTGGAACAGGCATAGTTGCTGGGGCGGCAGTACTCCCCATTTTTAGCTCTAGTTCCGACAGTGGAGGGCTGCAGTAGTCCCAGTTGTCGGAAAAGAAACCATAACCGATCCAGCACCAGTAGTAGTCCCTCACCGCATTTGGTACAGTGGTCACCATACGGCCATCTAGACCCTCCTTAAACTGTTAAGTGTCTGAGTACCGCGATACTTCTTGATCGACCTCTTTTCTAAGCGGCGAGACATGTTCTGCACATCTGTGGCCATCTCGCCTACTTGGTTTGGATTTATTAATTTGTCAAACACACCCTGAATCTCATTTAATTTTTTTTACTGTCATCAAAAAACAATCACCAACAAAAAAATCTTAATCGACTGATGAGTTTTTAACAGCTCACTATAGAGACTGCTGAGCTTTATCATTCAGGTCTGAGACTCTCATCAGGGCGATGCCACCTTCCGGCTGGTTTTTGCCAATGTAGCCAAAGGAAAAAGACTTTGTGTCATTGAGGATGTGTTTATAACAGACGGCTGTCCAGATGTGAGAGGGCACAGTCACTCTTTCTGGGTCTTCAGAGGTTCCATTGTGTGGTATTTGTACATCGTCATCAGGTACTGTACCTGTGACAATGTAGACTTTTGCAGAACCACCATGACTGTCAAGCTTGCTTCTTAAGAAACTCCTCAGTGCACTCTCCCAGTTCTTCCAGTGGATACGGGTCGAAAGACTTCGTCTATAGGTGCAGCGTTGGTCAGTGTGAGCGTTACGATCACGCACCTTCATCACATTGGAAGCTGTTGAGTTCAGGAGTCCATGATCATATCCAGAGTCGCTTGTAGTCGCTGCTGATGGCTTGATATTTTTTTAATAATAATGTTTTCATCAGAGTCCCTCTCACGGACCATATGATCAGTTCGAGTTCAGGTTGGGAAATCTACAGAAGAAATATGTTAGATGGTTAGTTTTGATATATAGCTTTTTTTTTTTTTACCACTCTTTTTTTTTCCTTATTTTTTCTTAAGGAATGCAGGAATGTAAATTGCTAAATAAAATCTATTGTTAGAAAGTGAGTGAAGCACATGTTTACCTGTGGCTCGATGTGCCAGGTTTCTGTCCTTCCAGCAGTGCTTTGTGCATTTAGGGTCAAATATGTAGGCGCGCTGTAAAGAGGATCCTGTGATGAACTGAGTACAGAGTAGCGTAATAGTAGTGATCATATTCCAGCTTCTGACAAATTTTTCTTGCCATTCTGATCCATTCCTTCTGGTTCAGTGTCTTTTGTAGAAGAACCCTTTACAGTCATCAAAGCTGACCACTTTTTGCCTGAGCACTGAATGCTCTCAGCACAATACAGGTGAACAGACCAAGAACAAACATGGTGTGAAGCTGCTCTTGTGTTATAGAGCAGAGGCGCCAGAAGCTGCTGCCTTAAGTACAGTCAGAGTCAGCAATGTTCTTGTAGAAGCACAGCTTCTTATATCCACTGTTGGAGTCCGTGATGTTTTTGGGTGTGACTGAAATTAAAGAAGTAGAAGAGATGAGGAATATGATGGGAACTTTGCCTCATCATTTTTTTGGGGAAGTAATTTTAGAACGGTCACATGTACGAAGAAAAAATTAGAGGGACTTTCAAATGCTGCTTTGTAGCATAAAATGCAGTGTTTGCGATTTCCGCTTCAATTTTCTGATACATTTTGTTCCACTTCTGTATCTGGAGGCTGAGAAGCAGGTTTTTTTTTTGAAAGTCAGAGTATGTGTGTTTTTCTCTCGCTTCATGGTTACTCAGAGTGTGTTTCTCTCATTAGTGAGCAAAACACTGGAAATCTAAACCCTTGATAGGAGTCAGAATGCAAGCATCTAGAGGCAAATAACTCTGAAGTAATGAATTTAGGTAAAGCTGTGCAGAGCCAGCGATGGTTTCGAATGGGCAAACATTAATGCCTTGAATTTTATGTAAGCAACTACTGGTCGCCAGTGCAAACTGATAAACGGAGGTGTGACGTGCAATCTTTTATACTCGTTGAAGACGTTGTGTATGTATATATATATATATAGTAGGTACGGAAAGTATTCAGACCCCCCGTACATTTTTCACTCTGTTATATTGCAGCCATTTACTAAAATCATTTAAGTTCATTTTTTTCCCCTCATTAATGTACACACAGCACCCCATATTGACAGAAAAACACAGAATTGTTGACATTTTTGCAGATTTATTAAAAAAGAAAAAACTGAAATATCACATGGTCCTAAGTATTCAGACCCCTCTTGCTCAGTATTTAGTAACACACCTCTTTTGATCTAATACAGCCATGAGTCTTTTTGGGAAAGATGCAACAAGTTTTTTCACACCTGGATTTGGGGATCCTCTGCCATTCCTCCTTGCAGATCCTCTCCAGTTCTGTCAGGATGGATGGTAAACGCTTAAGTGAACAGCCGCTTTCAGGTCTCCAGACATGCTCAATTGGGTTTAAGTCAGGGCTCTGTCTGGGTCATTCAAGAACAGTCCACGGAGTTGTTGTGAAGCCACTCCTTTGTTATTTTAGCTGTGTGCTTAGGGTCATTGTCTTGTTGGGAAGGTGGACCCCTTCGGCCCAGTCTGAGGTCCTGAGCAGTCTGGAGAAGGTTTTGTGCGTCCAGGATATACCTGTACTTTGGCCTGCATTCATCTTCTTTCCCTCGATTGCAAGCCAGCCAGTCGTCCTGTCCCTGCAGCTGAAAACCCCCCCACAGCATGATGCTGCCACCACCATGCTTCACTGTTGGGACACTGTATTGACATGTGATGAGCAGTGCCTGGTTTTCTCCCACACATACAGCAGCTTAGAATTAAGGCTAACAAAGTTCTATCTTGGCCTCATCAGACCAGAGAATCTTATTTCTCACCATCTTGGAGTCCTTCAGGTGTTTTCTCATGTGTCTTGCACTGAGGAGAGGCTTCCGTCAGGCCAATCTGCCATAAAGCCCCGACTGGTGGAGGGCTGCAGCGATGGTTGACTTTCTACAACTTTCTCCCATCTCCCGACTGCATCTCTGGAGCTCAGCCACAGTGATCTTTGGGTTCTTCTTTACCTCTCTCACCAAGGCTCTTTCTCCCCCCTATAGCTCAGTTTGGCCGGACGGCCAGGCTCTAGGAAAGGGTTCTGTAGTCGTCCCCAAACGTCTTCCATTTAAGGATTATGGAGGCCACTGTGCTCTTAGGAACCTTAAGTGCAGCAGAAATTTTTTTGTAACCTTAGCCAGATCTGTGTGCCTTGCCACAATTCTGTCTCTGAGCTCTTCAGGCAGTTCCTTTGACCTCATGATTCTCATTTGCTCTGACATGCACTGTGAGCTGTAAGGTCTTATATAGACAGGTGTGTGGCTTTCCTAATCAAGTCCAATAAATATACTCAAACACAGCTGGACTCAAATGAAGGTGTAGAACCATCTCAAGGATGATCAGAAGAAATGGACAGCACCTGAGTTAAATATATGAGTGTCACAGCAAAGGGTCTGAATACTTAGGACCATGTGATATTTCAGTTTTTCTTTTTTAATAAATCTGCAAAAAATGTCAACAATTCTGTGGTTTTTCTGTCAATATGGGGTGCAGTGTGTGTACATTGAGGAAAAAAATGAACTTAAATGATTTTAGCAAATGGTTGCAATATAACAAAAGAGTGAAAAAAATTTAAGGGGGTCTGAATACTCTTTCCGCATCTAACGGTATATACAGAGTGCTGGCCAATATAATTAGCATATCATCAAAAAGTTGATTTCACTAATTCCATTCAAAAAGTGAAACTTGTATATTATATTTATTCATTACACACAGACTGAAATATTTCAAATGTTTATTTCTTTTTTAATTTTGATGTTTATAACTGACAACTAAGGAAAATCCCAAATTCAGTATCTCAGAAAATTAGAATATTGTGAAAAGGTTCAATATTGAAGACCCCTGGTGCCACACTCTAATCAGTTAATTAACTCAAAACACCTGCAAAGCCTTTAAATGGCCTCTCAGTCTAGTTCTGCTTAGGCTACACACAATCATGGGGGAAGACTGCTGAATTGACAGTTGTCCAAAAGGCGACCATTGACACCTTGCACTAGGAGGGCAAGACACACAAAGGTCATTGCAAAGAGGCTGGCTGTTCACAGAGCTCTGTGTCCAAGCACAATAATAAAGAGGCGAAGGGAAGGAAAAAGATGTGATAGAAAAAAAGTGTACAAGCAATAGGGATAACGCGCACCCTGGAGAAGGATTGTGTGAAACAAAACCCATTCAAAAATGTGGGGGAGATTCACAAGAGTGGACTGCAGCTGGAGTCAGTGCTTCAAGAACCACTACACACAGACGTATGCAAGACATGGGTTTCAGCTGTCGCATTCCTTGTGTCAAGCCACTCTTGAACAACAGACAGCGTCAGAAGCGTCTCGCTTCAAAAGGACTGGACTGCTGCTGAGTAGTCCAAAGTTATGCTCTCTGATGAAAGTAAATTTTGCATTTCCTTTGGAAATCAGAGTCCCAGAGTCTGGAGGAAGAGAGGAGGGCACACAATCCACATTTCTTGAGGTCCAGTGTAAAGTTTCCACAGTCAGTGCTGGTTTGGGGTGCCATGTCATCTGCTGGTGTTGGTCCACTGTGTTTTCTGAGGTCCAAGGTCAACACAGCCGTATACCAAGGAAGTTTTAGAAACTTGCGTGCTCCTGCTGCTGACCAACTTTATGGAGATGCAGATTTCCATTTTCCAACAAGGACTTGGCACCTGCACACAATGCCAAAGCTTCCAGTACCTGGTTTGAGGACCATGGTATCCTCCCTTGTTCTTGATTGGCCCTGTTATTCTTAATTGGCCAGCAAGCTCGCCCTGACCAAAACCCATAGAAAATTGTTAAGAGGAAGATGCTGAGGGAAGATCTGATATGCCAGACCCAACAATGCAGAAGAGCTGAAGGCCACTATCAGAGCAACCTGGGCTCTCATAACACCTGAGCAGTGTGTGCCACGGTTCCTCTGCAAGGAATGCAACAAAATCAGGGGAGACACCACACAGCTTAATTTGCAAAAACATTTATTAAACTATAGAAAATAAACATGAAATGCTTTATTAGTCAGTATAAGTGTATAGTCAGTGTGTCAGCATGCATGTAAGTGATACAAATGTAACAAATTCAAACTAACAAAACCACTTGAAAGATAATGTCCAAAATCCGATCTAGGAAGAAATGGGATCATCACGAAAACTCCTCGAGTGCGGTGGTCTCCTGCAACCTCCATAACCCTCTAGAACCACCCGGTAGCCCCATGAAAGGCAAACAAACGCCAACAAGCACCAATTCTCTCTTCCGGCCATCAGTTCAAGCGAGTCCTTTTGACAGAAGCGTTGATTCAGTGCAGGTGCAACACTATGTCATCAATCTGCCAATCACCTGCAGCTCAGATAAAAAACACAGTGACTCACTGAGATCGCGTCACAAGTTAGCCAGACTGATCGACTCCATGCCATGCCGCGATTGCTGCAGTAATTCAGGCAAAAGGAGCCCCAACTAAGTATTGAGTGCTGTACATTAGAAAGTATGAAAAGTATGTACATGCTCATACTTTTCATTTTTATACTTTTTAGTTGGCCAAGATTTCTAAAATCCTTTCTTTGTATTGGTCTTAACGTTATATTCTAATTTTCTGAGATACTAAATTTGGGATTTCCTTAGTTGTCAGTTATAATCATCAAGATTAAAAAAGAAATAAACATTTGAAATATATCAGTCTGTGTGTAATGAATACTATACTGAATGTAATGATAATATACAAGTTTTACACCACTTTTTTGAATGGAATTAATGAAATAAATCAACTTTTTGATGATATTCTAATTATATGACCAGCACCTGTATATATAATTCAAGAACGTTTATGATCTTTAAACAAAAAAAGAAGAACAATTTAAACATCATCCTCTATTCACAAAAGTTTACACCCCCCTGCACTTCAAGGATTTAGTTCAGCCAAATATGAAAATTCTGTCATTAATTACTCACCCTCGTGGTAGCTTTCAAACCCGTAAGAAATTTGGTCATCTCTCGAATACAAATTAAGATTTTTTTATGGAATCTGGAGCTGTCTGACCCTCCATAGACAGCAATGCAACTGAAAAGTCCAGAAACGTGAGCAAGGAGATCTGTGAATTAATCCATGTGACGCCAGTGGTTCATCCACTTAATTATATGAAGCTAAGAGAATACTTTTGTGTGTGCAAAAGAAAAAAAAGACTTTATTCAACAATTTGTCTCCTCCGCGATCACCCTGGTGCCATTTTTTCTTTCTTTACAAAAAGTGATGTCAATGCGATGGGCTGATTAGCAATTTGTACTACAAACAATTGAACAGAGTGCACCTAATAAAGTGGCGATGTAGTGTGCCATGTATGTATGTAGCATATGTATATATATATATATATATATATATATATATATATATATATATATATGTACACACCTGATAGGTATGTAGCCAACCAAAACGATCGTTCTGGCCGCATAATGAAGCCAGTGTCTACAAAGTGCATTTTGCAGCTTTTGGACCGCTGAGTGGCGCTTTAAGCACAAGTTATCAAAAAAAGCGCATCAAAGCACATTTTCATAAAATAGCCGTCAGCTTTGCCTCACAGATTTGTTACATTTGATGGCTGGAGTCCAAGGGGAAAATTAAAAGAAAAAACACTGTAGTTGGGGTAAATATTTAATATTCACAGATGAAAGTTTGGTACTTATATAATGAAGTTATGTCGCGCGTTTTCTTAGAGAGCAATTCAAGCAGGATAAATATCAAGCACTTGTGCCTATATTTTCTCTAAGCCAAAGTATTAAAACCATATTTTAGATTTGACATACACTTTCAATAGGTGGTGCATTGCATTATTTATATAATATGAATTATGTGTTATATTATTCTAAAGAAATTGTGGTTTATTTTGCATAGGAAAGCATTTCAAAAGTGGGTAGCCTATTTTAGTGAGCTAGGCTACATGGATTTCATATATGCAAGTATGTCAATATTCTCATATATGAGGCCTATATTTTAATTTATATTTTAAAATGTACCTTAATAAAACAGAATGCATTTTGTCAATGCTAATACTTTTGGCTATTCATTACCTGTCAACTATTTTGACAGCATAAACTCTCTGGGAAAAAAATATATTTGTCTGTACAACTGATTAAGAAATTGTTGCGTGTTTTATAAAATTATTTTCTTTATTTTTAGTAAAGCGTGAGGCACTGTATAATTTAAACTCCCATTATATATACCTAATTAAAACAAGGAAACAAATAAGTGTAAACCTGGCCACAATTTTAACTAAATCATTGAAACTCTAAAGTGAATGGACTGATTAATAAAAATGTCCTCACATTTAAACTCAAGTTCTCTCTCATTATAATTAACAAAATGCACCACGTATGTAAAAAAGAGCTTTCATTAACTGACAACTTCAGTGCGGATTTTAAAGGGAGCCTTCTTTACTTGCTTTCTCATATAATTCCAAATAAAGTAAAAAAAAAAATTTGCAGCCGTGATTTAAATGCAAGTGTGTAAAATGTCAGAGTGCAAGATTTGGTGCATGATGCTGCAGTGCATGCTGGCATTTATTCTTAGTTGTCTATTTATTTTTCATTACAAATCTTGTTTGGTTTTATTTATTTTGGATAATTGCATTAAAAAATTATTAATGCACATGCATGACAGGGGCGCCCTCTCGATCCTTAAATTTTTTCCTGATAATGGAAATAACTTAAAATTGTGGTGTCTCACATGCATGAGAAATATATCAACAGAAAGATTGAAATGTCTTTTAAGCGTAATCAATTCAAAAATGAAAGCATTATGTAATCTGCTAAAGGTTGCATTTCTCTCTAGTTAAAAGTCGTCCATGTGGAGAGAGTCAGCACTGTGGAATTTCATCTTAGCAATGACAAGAAAACATTTGTTTATTAATAAATAATTAAAATGTCTCACCAATGCTTTGTAGCAAGCTTTAATGCATGTGTATTTTGGCTAGCGGAATATATTAAAGGCTCATTATGGATTATAGATGTAAATTTAATATAAACCTGCGCATTAGTTGAATAATAACAAATGAACCACTAGTAACTAGAAAAATCTTACGGGGCAGATCTATTAAATACCTCTAGACATCTCTGTTAAAGTTTTAAAGCATTTCATATGCTTGCAGTAAATTTTTCTTTCAAACTGTCCTCAGAATGGAGAGATGCTTTAACATTGATTTTTACTCAGAAGCACAAAAC
>NW_024878868.1:0-11392 GCF_018340385.1 Cyprinus carpio
CAAAACTGAAAGTGTAATTTAAGTTATTTTGATTGTTATCAGGAGAAGATGCCACAAAAGCAGCGATATCGCGTTGGTCCACTAGAGGGGGTTAATGTCGTTCAGAGGGTTAATGTCATTTGTGTTGTTGTGGCTGTCATGTCGTGTGTTGTGAGCTTATGTTTGCTTTTTTTAATGTGGTTGGCCAGTTGCTGCTATTGGGCCACCATACTAAACGATTAGATTATGCCCAAAATCTCAGTTACAGTGTCGTATCCTTTCCAGTAATTTCCTTACCTGCTCAATGGCTCCGATTCATTCAATTGTATTTGATGCGCAGCACTTGTTTGCTCCATAGCCAACTGATGTAGAGTGTAATGAAATAAGGGGCAGGGTCACAAATGGAATATACGGTAGGTGGCCATTCAAAGCGGTGGTTCTACGCCATACCTTGGCGAGGTCTGCAAGTGCATTTGCAGCTTTTTGACCGCTGAGGGAAGCTTTAATCAAAAAGTTTGCACTCAAACAAAGCATCGTAGAGGCACATTTTACATAAATACACATCCGCTTTGCCTCACCGATGTGTTATATTTGACTGCCGGTCGGTAAAATGAAGAAAAGCACTGTAGGCTAATTAAAATATTTAATGATCACAGATGTAGAAAGTTTAGTCCTTATATGAAGATATGTGAGTTTCTTAGAACAGCAATTCAAAGCAGGATAAATGTCAAGCCTATGAGCCTGTGCTTATATTTTTCTCTACACCATATTTTTAGATTTGACATACATTTAAATAGTGTGTGCAGTATTATTTATATAATACGAAATATGTGTTATATTATTCAGAAGAAATTATGTAGTTTACTTTGAATCAGGGCATTAAAAGTGAAGTAGCCTATTATTGAGCTAGGCTTGCGTGTTTTATAAATTATTTTCTTTATTTTTAGTAAAACGTGAGGTACTGTATAATTTCTGCTCCCCATTATTTAGGCCTAATTAAAGTCAAGAAATGAATACATTAAACCTGCTCATTTAACTCAATCATTGAAACTCTAAAGAATGGACTGATTAATAAAGCGTCTTTGCATTGTTATAAACTCAAGTTCTCTCATTATAATCAACAAAATACACACAATGTAAAAAAAGAGCTTCATTAATTGACAACTTCGGTGATTTCAAATGGAGTCTTTGCTTTACTTTGCTTTCATAAATTTAAGTAAAAGTAAAAAAGAGAATAAATAAAAAAATAAATAAATAAATTGCAGCCGCATTTAAATCTGCAAGTTTGTATAATATTCCATTAAAATATCAGAGTTCTGGAATTTGCTGCGGCTGGCGCATGATGCTGAGATGCTGCGTGCAGAATTTATTCTTATTTGTCTACATATTTTATCTTCGTTACTAAAATCTTGTTTTGGTTTTATTTTGGATAATCGCATGTAAAAAAATGATTTACTTTGTAATGCATATGCAAAATGTGAGGTGTTAATTATTAATATTCAGAGTGTTTGTCTGCGAAAATTATTAATGTGCATGCATGACATGCATAGGAGGCGGTGTTTCTGGTATCAATGAGCGGCGCTTGGCCGAGTGATTATTAAATGCTTTCGGGCCCGGAGAAGGTATTTGCTGCCTCCACTCTCACATACTGCTGCCAGAGTGAGAGAGATGAACTTCACCTCTACGAAATGAACAAGGCCGTCTGGTGTGTAGACACGGTTAGACGGTGTCTGCTATATTTACAAAACAATTGATATAAGAAATAGAAATAAATACTTAAACCTAAACCAATGACATAACGAGATAGAAAATATAGACTAGAAAAATTGATTTAAGCTTTTGTCTGTCCTACGTCCATGACTTACTGACTCACTGCGGAGTTGCCAGTTTTAATCCCTGAACAGTTCTTAACCTGTGAGTGGATGGTTAGATGCATGATGGGCTGAGTATTAAAAAACAAATAAATAAAATAAAAGGTCTTTCCAGCATTAAGGTAATAACATTACTGCTTTTTATTAATCATCTTGTCTCAGTTATAATTTTGACTGTTAAATGGTATAGAATTATATTAAAACTTGTTTTGAACAATTTCTTTGTCATTTGAATGTGTTGATTTTAAGTAGGGAGGCAAAAAAAAAATCTATTTAAATCGTAAATCTGATTTTTGTAGAAAAATCAGGGAGTTTTTTTAGACTATCACTTAGCCCCTAATGCAACAGTTTGCATCTTTTTTTTTTTTTTTCAGTTAAGGCAACTTCCTCTGAAATTAAGTTATAATAACTAATAAGCTTTATTGCTTATGCTATACAGTAGTCAACATTTGAAGTGGATCTAACCTTTCTTTAAAAGTTGTTCTAAAACCAATATGTCCTAAAACCTGTTCTGCCAAGTTTGATACCCTCATAAGACACTGTCCATATGAAGAGCAAGAAATTCACACCTTTATCTCAACCCCAGAGAAGCTATACAGAACTACCCCAAGCCCCAACCCCCCTCCAGCTGAACTGAATTCTGTCTGTTTTTTTTTGGCTCGCAGAGAGCAGTTGTGTTGTCATGTTTCTGGGTTGAAACGCATGCCCTGCACTCCACATCAGCCCGTTCTCTTTTTTATTCATTATTTTCTCATAGCCCATATTATTATTTTCAATAAACCAAAATAATAACTAATTATGAAGACTGATAATTAATCATTATTTTGAGAAAATCATTGTTATTTGTGAGCGTGGGGAGTTTGAGGAAGGCTTTAAGACCAAGCAGAATCCTCCGCCCGGCTGCTCCTGCTTCACAGCGAAGCGATCTACCGTGCTAACTGACCCAGCTTCTGCTCCAGCAAGAAGTTTGATTTTACACTAAATCAGTTTGGCCGAATACAACTTACTGATCCATAGGCCCAACATTTAGTCAAGGCAGGGGAAAACATTCAGTCTACCTGAAGGAAGACATTATTTCATTGAGCTAATGCTGTTAAATGGGAGTAAAAAAAAAAAAAAAAAAAAAAAAAAAAAACCTGGAGTGTAGGCTATTCTTAAACTTGGATCGCATTATATTGAAGTGCAAATCAAACACCAGAAGCAACCTACACTCTCAGTGTTCTTTCATTGAGAAAAGTATGCATTTTACTTGCTGTTTTAGTTGAAAACTTTAAGTGCCATTGTTTAAAAAAAATGCATCATAGAAATGTTCATAGACCTTCAGTTGTTATGCTTTGAAATCAATGCCATTTGTAATTTCTGCTGTATTTTCACCTCTAAATTACTACTTTAATTCTATAATGGTAAAAATTTATTCAGGCGATGGCATTTTTATGACATTATTTTATTTTATTTTTTCATTATTGTAGCCTACATAAATGGGTGAATCAAACAAAATATGATAACTTTTAACTGCAGGCAGATATATTCCTATATTATTGTACATTACAAATATTTGGATTCGTCCCTTTTTCTGTCCCTTATTTTATTAAAGAATAAATACTTATTTTCTTCAAGAATAAACATTATAAATAAATAATAAAAGAAAAGAACCTCTATTAGCCCTTATTTTCCATTTCTGAAGTTAATTGTCAACTCTAATGATGATGTTATTATCTTTTTGACTCCCTGGCCGGCACCTTTCTTAAAAACAAAAAAGAGGTTGTGTAGGAGATATGCGAGCAATTAATAGATTTAAAAAAGAAAAAAGTGGGTGCTTGGTTTCAGAGAAAGCGAATACAGCTCATAAAAAAAATGCTATGATGAGAAAAGTCATGCTAACTTATTAATTCATAGAAATAATTTAAGCGAATTAAAACCTTTTTTATACTAGATTCAACTTGAATTTCAATACTATTAAACTGACTTTAAAATCTTAAGGAGTTTTATAAGTTGAAAGCGGTAAAAATGTCACAGTGCATGTTAAATAGTCTAAATGAACTTATGTCTTATATTGTAATCGAAGACCTTGATTGCATGTTACCATAAAACTAACAATATATTTTGACTGACTTTTTTTTTTTTTTTTTTTAAATGAAGAGCGATTCCTGTATAAAGTGTGACAGCAACCTTTATATCAAACATTTAAGAAATGCGTCAACAGCTGAGCAAGCGCGAGATTTTCAGATGCAATGGAAAAATAAAGCTGGATAAAAACATACACAAAACTTGTAAATAGTTAACAACATATGAGACATAGTATGGGCCCCTAATCTAGGCTAAGTATATATAATGTAAATTTGTTAACCCACAATAGGCCCTAACATATTTTAAGCGATTAATAAGCCTATTTTCGTTTGCTTCATGTTTTTTTTAAACATGCTAAAAAAATAAGTATTATTTAATGAGAGAGGGATATTTTCAGTTCCCTTCACTTTACAACGAATACTTTAAATTTAACAAATTTATCAGAACAGAACAAAATTACAAAATTACAAATATATAATTCTAATGGATAAATATAATTGCAGTATATAATAATATGAAACTTATAAACAAAAAATAATAATAATTAAAAATAATTTAAAGCGATACATAAGGTAAGGTTGGGCTTATCTCTCTCATTCGGGACAAATCCAAACATGTTGCCCATTTGAAGCTAAACTCTTATTCAATAGGTAAAAATAGGCTTTTTGGATTTCCACCGTGTTTCAGTATCTTGAAAAAAAATCATAATAAGCAAAAATATGCCAAAGTGGACCGCTGCTTTCATTTCCGCGTGGCTCGGTGAACGACTGTTTCCAATGAAAATAATGCGGCGTGAGGCACCAAGCGCAATCAAAGTCACAATTCACAATTTTGGTCACACAGTAAAGGCATAATTCAAAAATGCAAAGTGTTAGCAGTTTGAAAAATCAAGAATAATAACAGAGTTAATAAAAATTATTTTTTAAATGCTGGACCGTTCTCATTTTTCTCTGCAAATGGAACCTGAAGATTATTATTTTTTATTTTTTTTTAACCAAGAATGAACCGAAGTATATATATATATATATATATTTAATATATATATATATATATATATATATATATATATATATATATATGTAATGACTGTTTAATAACAATAGCATGCATAAGAGCCTTTGTGTAAAGGTCTTTCTTTTAAATTTTGATGAGTAGACTGTAGCCTAAGACTATCTATTTTTTAATGGCTTTTTTAAGGATGTTATAATATATATTATAATGTTATTGTTGTTTTACGTCTTCCTTTCATTTTACAATTACATTCAGTTTGCAGTCCATTAAGCTTTCGCCACCTGGCTGTAGTTTTGCAGAATGATTTTAACGACTTGTGACTTGACTTGCAGTTAGCGCCATAGCAGCGGTATTACCCATTTGGTTGTCTACCTGCTGTATATGGATAAATTAGATATAGTGGACTAATGTTAATGAAATCTACTATATTATTTGCAATTTATGTAATATATAGTACTTTAGAACGTATTAAACATAGAAACCATTCAGAAGCTGAGAGGGGTGATTATATGGGGAAAAGATGCAAGACCTTAATATGGATTTTTGACGTATACATGTAAAAAAAACAACAACAGCTTTAAAAAAATTTTTGATTATTTAATACCTAATCTAATAATAAAACCTTAAATGGTGCATAAAATGCAAACATATATTTAATAAACATACAAAATGTGTGTAAACAGTCAACAGTGCAGGGTTTAAAAACTGTGAACCAGTGGTCTTTAAAAGCAAGTTAGCACTGTGCAGCTGGTTCTAAAACCCTGGTTTTAGATGTTAGAGAGGTTAAGCAATAATAGCAAAAGGCCATTAACATAAAAATTCTTAAAAGGTACAATACAAAAAGGACACACCTTTACAGGGTTATGTAAAAAACTAAACTCTGACTGCTTTTGGTGCAGAAAAACTTGCACAACATTACCACAAGTTGACATCAAGAATTTTTATGCTTTAATTTTCAATATATATTATTTTTTGCTGAAGCCTTATGTGTCAATCCATCAGTGTTGTCTTCTCCTGCTCTCTTCTTGAGGGTCTTCTAATTTTTTAGCTTTTTCAGGCTCATTAATTTCCTTCAACTTCACAATCAGAAAATCAGCGATGCAGGTGTGAGCAGAGAATCAGTGTTGAGTGCAATTGTCTCAGAGTTTCCACAGAGTAATAAGCTTCACTTAACAGCATTATTTTTTCTCTTTCTCTAATACTTGCAGTTCTTCTTCCAGTTTCTTGACCAAAGACTCATACTCTCCAATCTTAACATCATATTCCATCTTTAAATCTTCAATTGTCCTCTTCTCCTTCTTTGTCTTTGGTACATATCTTTTTTGCCTCTTTGACGTGTTTTCTGTAGTGTGGCATCTATTAGTGCACACACTGTACAGTGATTCTTTTTCATCACACTGCACCATGAGAGAGATTTATGACCCACCAGCATCCTGGATAATGACAGTTCTCCTGACAGACGGTTGCAGCACGTCCTTACTCTTTGGTTAAGTGCCAAAATTCTGAGCCTGATGGGAATCTTCTCCTTATATGAAACTTCAGCCTCATACTCAAAAGTTATTCTTTTCCTCTACATATTTCCTGTTCTCCTCCAGGGCTTCTTGAGTTTGTTTCAGCTCAGTTTGCTTTTTGGTCCATCACTTGAATGCGTAGCTGTAGATTGGAGACATTTGCTTCCAACTGCTTCCGTTTCTGCAAAACTATCTTGAGTCAGGTGCAAGGTTTTTGGTTTTCATGTTTTTTCAAGAAACTTTAAAAATCCCATCATTCCATTATGACTGAGATTCCATGATTTCTCCTGGATGCTTCTTGCTTCTTCATCAGCATGCGTCTGACTGACAGTTGTCAAACAGGAAATACACTAAGCTTTTTTTTCTTGTCATTTTACTGCACGCTTATTTTTAGCCTTTTAACAGCCATCAGGGCATTTTTTGGTGGAGCTCCAGTTGAGTGTGTGTGAAGAGCAAGACAATGTTTTCAGCAATATCTCTTCCAAATAAGGACGGGATAGCATCAAAAATATATTGTTGTCTGTCAGAGAGTTGATATTTGTGTTGCTTTAACCACCAGACACACTGCATGTATTTCATGAACCCCTTCTGAAGATTTACTTAGGCTATGTAAATTCATGGCAATATCTTCTTATCAAGGTTGCTATTCTCTGGGTTTTCCATATCCCGGTGTATCGGTGATTGTTAAATCAGTTTCACTCTCTTGTTGATAAAACCCATAAACACAGTAACGATGGAGATCTGACGGCTGTGAACTGACTTTTGGTTACCCTGATCATCTGTGATCTCAAGTAAACCAAAACCTTGTCTTCTCTTTACACCCAACATGTAGTTGACTATAGCATTGATCGTAGGTTGTTTTTCCTGTTCCTGTTTCTCTCCATACATCAGAAGAAGGGTTTTATGGGGGTTTCTTTGAGGTCTCTCTCCCCCAAAAGGTCAATTTTCTGTATGGTTCAGATGTGGATCCAAATCATGTGTAATCAGTTTTTTAGGGCTGATTATCTAGCTGGAGCTCTTTCTTCCAATTATGGTGCTTTTTTGATGAGTTCCAATGAAATTTTGCACAACTCTTTGTCTAAACTTGCCATGTTTTTCCTGCAATGTTAAACAGAACAAAATAACAAAAAAACTGCACTGATCGTAATGGTTTAAATGCAGTACATGTATGATGGTTTGCTTGCTTAGTTCAGCGAGAACTCTTGATTTCAGTAAAGACAACTAAACTCATTTTTATGCCACAATTGATTAACTTATTATTGTATGCATGATTCTTTTCTTCTCTCTTTCGATGAGTAGTTAATTATTTTCCTGAAAGCGGTTTTTCAAGCTGGAAGGTCTTACCAGGTTACCAAAACTGAGTTGTTGCTTAATAAAATACAAAACAAAAATTATTTCTTTCACAAAATACATTGTTTACAAGAAGCATGTCATTGTGTATAAAACCTTAATTTAATCATTATTCTTATATAAATATGGAGAGATATTTGACGGTAATCAAGCAATAATTCAGTTTTTAAAATGGATCTACTCACTGTGTTAATGGAGCTTTCTTGTTCAATTGACTTGAAACTCTTGCAGACAAATAGATCAACAGAGGTGTGATTTTTATACTGAGGGCAACACCCTTATTATGGCCATGTGATTTATAGGAACATAGAGTCAGTCCATTTTATCTTTACCATGATATAACCATATGCATAAATGACCTGAGACTCACAAGAGTTCAGGAGTTTAATGACATTTGCAAAACAATTTGATTCCCATGTTAGAAAATATGCATTTGATGTTAATCTGCTTATATTACACCTGAAATAAGCTTTCATCTCTGTTTATGTTAATATGTGCATATGTTATAAATGTGATTGTAAATTTATAGAACATAATGTACTAAACAGAAACAGGGTGTATTACTGTAATGTGTTCTTATGAGAGGTAGGCGAGAATAAGCTTTTATTTCTTTGGTATTGCACAAACACACAAAAGAATTTGTTTTGGTTTTCCAGGAGCTCTGGATACATACATACATATTTAAATGTGTGCTTCTTTTTCTCTGTGTTATATAAGTAAAAATTAAAAAAACAAGAAAATAAAAAAACAAATAATAAATTTAAAAACAATAAAGGAACTTACATTAGATCTGACTGGTTTATGTACAGATATTGTGCATTATGTACTGTAAATACAGCTGTATGAGTAAAAATGTGTATTTTCATATTGCCTAGTGCCACAAGAGCACTGAATAATTTTAACAAAGAGCAGGTAAAGTAAATTGGTGTGTTAGTTATTTGCTTGTGGAAATTGCCTGTGGGGGGAAAAAGGCCCTGTTTTTTATGCCATCAGATGTTTTGGTAACCCAGAGATCTGTAGCCTCTGCACCAAAGGGGGTAAAGTGCAAACAGGTCGGGGTGAGAGGGGTTCGTGATGATGTTGAAGAAAGACTGAAGTCCACCAAAAATGCTGACAGGGTTCCTGCTATCACGGTTGAACATAACATTTTTGGTGGACTTCAGTGCTTTCTTCTTCACCCATCTGGCTCTCGACTACACCACCCTCAGGCACTGAAAATGAGCACCATATAGGCATAAAAAACAGAGTTCCCAGGCAATTCCAATAACAACTAAGTTCTTGTCAGTTTCTAAGGTTACCTGTTAGTTAATCATTCTGTTTACCTGCTGTTCATTTACTCATTAGTTCTGTCGTTTAGTCTGTGTATCTATACACTCCCTGTGTCTTTTGGTTGGTTGTCGAACTTGTCTGTGTTTTAACAGTTGTGTTTTCTCTGTATTGTTGGTTGATTTCCTATTTCCTCGTCGTGCACATTATTACAGCAAACCAGCTGTCACACCTACACAGATTTTAGTAATTTCCAGGCCTGGGTGAGAATGAAAAAAAAACAAAAAACAAATTTCAGACTATTTCTCCTGTTCTTTTTTTTTTTCCCTCTCTCTAAAATAAAGAAAAATTAAAATTTCTAAAAAATAAATGTATCATTCAAGCAGAGTTTTTTTTTTTCTTTTTATAGTCTGAAAGCATATAAGAAAGCATAACAGACATTCAAACTGAACTTTTTCTTCAGTAAGGCTTTGTTTGTTGTAGTGTTGTTAGTCAGTACTGAAAATTTAAAAAGCTCTTAATAATAATAAGAACTACTAGGTCAGTTCAATACCAGCTGACAAGCAGCTGCTTTCAAAATGGTCCAGTGAATATTTGTATCAATGTTCTGTGAAGAAGTGTCAAAGGTTTCCAATTTACAATGTAGTTTTGGAAGTGTTGAGCATTGTAGCCAATCACGAAGATGATGTTTGTTGAGCGTGAGGAGACGCAGTGTCCAACCAGGCGATGTTTAAGTTAATGAGAATCTTGCTTAATACCACTTGAAATGCTTGAGTTCACGAGTTCCCCCTGTGGGTCTCTTGTGAATCAACTAATTATATTCAACAAATTGTAGACATGATGTAAATGAGATTCAATAATGCAGTGTATACACAGCTGTTGGAAACTCAGAGCTGAAAACAGGAGACTCTTGGGTAATCTTCAGCAGAATTCTTTATTGAGAACACGCCTGGTAGCACTGTAGTCATCAAAAGTCTAACTAATGCAGTAATGGCTTCATCATATATATATCCATTCAAGGGGAGAGGATACATAGAGGTGAAACAATAAACACAAGCATGGAAATGCAATTTCAGGAGTCAGCCTGTTGCGGTTTCCCCCCATCCCTGATCTCATCAACATAACAGTGTCATTCAAATGCATAGGTGTTAATCCAATCAATATGACAGTGTCGAAGAAAAAGGCACAGCTGTCGCGTGAGCTTAGTATGTCACCTTTAACTTGGGACCCTGCTCCTACACGGTCAGGAAGTGCATGAAGACAAAAAGGTTACTGTCTCAGACACCTGGGCTGCTGACTTGATCTTCTTAGAATGTCATCATCTTTACTGCCTCAAAATGTAATACACAATGTACATAGCTTTTTAGTTACATATATTATTACATTGGAACCTAGATTTAACATTTTATAAATCTGTAATCCCACACAGCTTTTGATTATAACCTGAGTTGCAAAACTGAAGTGATTGCAAGAACATCACTTAGTAATTATAAAGGGAGCACTCTTTGCTCATTTTCTGTATACTGTGTATAGCAATCAAAAAATACTTATCAAGTACACACTGCAAATTTTGGAGGTGAAAAAAAAAAAAAACAAAAGAGAAAGTGACATGAATATGCTATTTATTGGAAAAGCACATTTGTGTACACTTTAGAGAAGGCGAGAGGACACATCAATGCACCAAAACAAAAAACTATTTTTACATTTACATTGTCATTTTGCAGGCAGCTTTTATCCAAAAGTGACTTACAAAAATGAGAGGGACAATAGAAGCAATCAAAAACAACAAAAGAGGTAGTTATATGTAAGGGTGCTGTGACAAGTCTTGGTTGGTCTAATACAGTACATGTTGCAAGTTTTTTTTATTATTATAAATAAAAAGAAACAAGTAGATATAGATAAAAAAGAAAAGAATGGAGAGGCAGCTAGTGCTAGAGGGTCAAAAATTTTTATTAAAATGAAAACAAATAGTTAGAGAATAGAAATAGAATGTGCAGATGTTAAAGGTTGTGTTTTTTAAATAAATACAAAAAAGAAAACAAGTGGATGAAATAGAATAGAGAGAGTGCTAGTGTTAGAGGGATCAGAAGTGTATAGATGGAAGATAATTTGTTTTATTTTGAATTTTACCACACTAATACAGTCAGTTTGGCATGCATGTGTGGACTGTATATAAATGATAATGGTTGTGGATTTTTGTTTGAATAGCCTTCCAAAGACATATAATACTTAGTTTATGAATTATTAAACTCAACCAAAGTAAAATGTGTTCATCAGGAGTTGATTACATATGTAATGCTACTAAAAACAAGTATACCTCAAACATTTTTGTTAGAT
>NW_024878869.1:0-10668 GCF_018340385.1 Cyprinus carpio
TCACCGCTCATCTTAAAACTCCCTCTGCAAACCTCGCTGAACCACGCCCCCCTCGCCACACATGCTAGCAACATGCTAGTAACATTTGCTAATAATGCTAACAACATACTAGTAACTTGCTAATCATGCAAACAACATTCAGACTTTAATCACCAGAAACTATTGCAAGCAAGAAAACTATCTAAAACTGAAAACCCTCAAACTTTTACGACTTTTTAAAAACTTTAAACCTTTAAAATTTTCTGGCCTGGCTTAAACTTAAAGTCTTGACAAACTTTTTTATCTAGTTATAAGTAAGTATTCAATAAAGAGATCAATTAACGAATGTTAGTCCATCAGTAAAACAAAATGACGTGCGTGTCTTTCCATGGAAGACAGGGAAAAAATGCATGCTGGAGAAGAATGCACATGATCAGAGGGCGTGCAGTTAAGAAAGATACAAACAAGATATAGAATCTGATATGCTTTTCAGACTATGCTTAACTTTGGCTTAATTCCAGCTATAAAACTGGATTTATATTATCAAAGTATTAAAGTAACAATTATTATTTTATTCATATATAACACCCCCCCCCCCCACCCAAAACAGAAATCCACTTTTACATTTACATTTACATTTAGTCATTTAGCAGATGCTTTTATCCAAAGCAACTTACAAATGAGAACAATGGAAGCAATCAAAATCAACAAAAAGAGCAAATGATATATAAGTGCTATAACAAGTCTCAGTTAGCGTAAACACACAGTACATGCGTAGCAAAGAGCTTTTAAATAATATAATAAATAAAAAGAAAAATGGATAGAATAGAAAAGAATAGAGCAAGCTAGTGTTAGAGGTCTTTTTTATAATTGTATAATAAATGAAAAGAAAATAGAATACAAAATGATTAGAAAGGTAGTTAGATTAAATTTTTTATTTTTATAAGAATAGAATTAGAATAGTGAGTGCTAAAGTTAGAGGGTCAAATAAAGATGGAAGAGAGATGTATTTTAAGCCGATTCTTGAAGATGGCTAAGGACTCAGCTGCTCGGATTGAGTTGGGCGAATCATTTCCACCAGGAGGAACATTTAATTTAAAAGTCCATAAAAGTGACTTTGTGCTTCTTTGGGATGGCACAATCAAGCCGGATGCTCACTTGCAGAACGTAAGCTTCTAGAGGAGCACATAAGTCTGAAGTAATGAATTTAGGTAAAAATGGTGCAGAGCCAGTGGTGGTTTTGTATGCAAGCATAAATGCCTTGAATTTTATGCAAGCAGCTTTACTTTTTTCATGTCAACACAAAATCAGGTCAAAACATCCTTACGTCTGCAGTCAATTATTGAAACAAATTAAGTAAAGAACTTTCTTTGTATTTTTTTTTTTTTTTTTTTTTTACTATAAATCAAGTCTTTTTGGGCGTCTTTCACTAATGGGATAGTGTTCTGTGTTTGACAAAGGCTCTGAAGCAGAAATGTTGTAGCCTGGTGTACGTAGTTTTTCAAAGTTTTGCATCTGTGAAATGCTTTCTGTCTCTGGTTGTGCAGGTCCTTCCACTGGTGTAGGTGGTGTGTCCACCATCACTTCTGGAAACATTGGAGAGTAAGTAATGAGGGTGGCAACAGCAGTCTGCTCAGTTGCAGATCCCAGCAACAGCTGATCCAAGTGTCTTTTCCAGATAAACTTGTCAGATGTTAGTACAGTGTATGACTCTGGGCTGGTTTGAGCTATCACTGTCACTGGTATCCACTTTGGTCCTGAAGTATAGTTGCATGCCAGAACATGTTGTCCTGGATGGAACAGTCTGCTTTTATCCTTCATGTTTCTCCGGTGAACTTGCTTCTGTTGCTGATGAGTTACCATCAGGGCCAGATTAACATAAGGGCTAGGTGGGGCTGAAGCCCCAGGGCCCGCGGATTGAGGGGGCCCGTCGTGATTGGCTGTGGAGGAAAGGAAAATTTATCCAATTTAGAGTTTATTGTCCATTAGGAGCACCCAAGCTTTTGTGCCGATTGCCAAAATCCCACTACGCCCCCACATATTGTCTGCGCTATTTCAGTCCAAAAGATATGAGCCCTGAAAAATTTCTTTGTATTCATTTACACTAGAGTTGCGGGTATCTTTTAATCGCCTCTGCTTTACTGTAGCGCATGGGAAAGAAACACTAAAAGCCAAGTGATGAAATGGCACTAAGTTACCTGATTAAACCACACAGCACAAGAGAACAGCTGGACCACACCGGACCGGTGCCTCCCGCCGCCACAGCGCTGACAACTCAGCAGCTCAACACTTTCACCGCTCTATTGAAGTGATAATAAGCAGCACTTGCCCATTTGAATTCCACAGATGACACTTATATTTGAACAGTAAAGTCTCTGTGGTGAAGCTAGCAGAAACCAGATTGAATAGCACCGACCATGTAAACTGAAGTGTAGAGGTAAACTGTACAAAACTGTAGCCTAAATAAGCCATTTAATCCACAGCATTACACCTAGGCTATTTAACATGATTTTACTGACACTGTAGAAATATGGATAATGATATTTATTATTAATGTCATGGAAATTGTTATAGGATACTTATAGCCTATTATATATTGGTTCAAATAAAAGCAGTAAGTCAATTTTATAAAGGTTTACTAATGCTATAGTTAACTCCGGATTCAAGAATTAGCTTTTCATAAGGGCAACTACAAAGGACATTTTAATAGTTCTAAAAAAATTTAATAGCAGAAAATATGAATTCAATAATTAAGAGTCTGCAATATAATGGAATATTAATATTGTTAAATGCATATTAAGTATTCAAGAATATAATTTGTTTTTCATTACATTATTTATTAATAAATAATTTATTCCAATTTCCCTAACCCCAGCAAAAACATTTATGGGGGGACTGTGTGAGGCCAGATGGGCTGATTTTGCTTCCAGTCCAGCCCTGATGATTCTCCACTTCTAGGACCAGAGAAAAGAAGAAGACCTAGATCTAATAATAAAACTATTTAAACTAAACTCCTTAAGGGAGCTGTATATGCTCAAAAGTTGTTGCTGCTTCTGGAAACCTGTTCGTTTGACTTCATATATCTGGTGTTAATGTAATTTTTTTTTTTTTTTTTTTTTTAATGTGTTGTAGCCTGGAATATTTAGTGTGCATACACATTGCATCTCTGTGTGTTGGAGATTAGATAAAAACAAACAAACAAACAAAAACAAAAAAACTAATTATTCCTGTTGTAGAAAACGTTGTGGCACCAAGATAGGCTACTATAAAGGGGGGCCCTATGTGTTCTTAATCCGGGCCTGGTTACCACCACTTTGACAGTGGAAGGTCTCAGTAAATCAAATCCAGAGCACAACGAATGCTTCAGCAACAGAGAAACTAGCGAAACCTTTGTTGTTCGATGGCTAGTGTTTCGGTATGCCAACAGGAAATCATGCAGGCGCTGCTGAAGGCTCCCCTTGTAACGTCTACCAGAGAGGACGAGTCTACCAGGATGAAACAGATGGCAAAAGAAGAAAACTTCGGGGCGATCAGGAGGTTGTTTCCACGAGCCTTTATGATCGTTTGCACAGCATACTCTTCTCACACACACATGTGAAGGCGAGTACAAAACAGGGAAATAAAAATACTCTAGTAGCAGTAACAAACAGAAACAAAAAGAAGTTAAACACAGTGCTGTGATAATCAGCGGTTGAAGGCGACCATCCATCTCTCTGTGCGATGCTGGCGCTCATGGAACAGCATTCAGCGTGCAACCAAAACATATTTAAAGAGACATTAACCTGAATAACGTTAAACATTACGTGGCTGTTACACCCTGTCCTTGTGATGTCTTTAAGGCATGTTTGATGGTTTGAACCATTCTCTCTGCCAGACCGTTCACCATTGTACATCACAACGTTGTAAGAACACAGCAAATTCTTGTGATTTAAACTGTGGCCTATTGTCACTGATGAACTGTTCAGGGTAGCCAAAATGGCTAAACTTTTCTCCCAGTTTACTACTGTTTGCTCAGCAGTTGTAGAATGCATAACAGCAACTTGAGGCCACTTCCACCACTATTAACAACATCTTTCCTTCAACTGGACCAGCAAAATCCACGTGTACACTCTACTTAAGGGGTTTCTGGCCAGTCCACACCTTGGAAGTAATAATGGGAGCCCAATTGAGGGTTCGTTCCTCACCTGCTGGCAGGATGGACATGACTTTGCTTTTACCTTCCAACTCCCCCCCCTCAACACCTGGCCACCAAAAATAACTTTGTGCTATTTCCTTCATTTGAATGATACCACAATGGTCCACATGGAGCTGCTGGAAGACTGGTTTCCTCAACGATGGTGAAATGATGACTCTTTGTCCCCATAGAAGACATCCTGAGTGAATCGACAGTTTGTTCTTCCTAGAACGGTATGGCTTCATGTTGGTGACGTCCTTAAGGACATGTCCATCTTATACCATTTCTATAACTGCAGACAGAATTGGATCGTTTCGTGTGAATATTCTCACCTATGTTGATGTCACTGGAGCCATTGTGACTTGCTCAAAGTAGAAAATGTCTTTCTGCTTGCTCTCAGGAAATGTCACAGGTAATGGTAGTCTTAATAGACCATCTGCATTTCCATACAGCTGTGCCTTCCGATATCTTATTTCATATGTGTGCGCTGATAACAGCAGAGCCCATCTCTGCATTCGGCTCACTGCCAGAAAGAGGGGATACCTGTGTCGCTGGCCCAAGAATGGGGGTTACAGATTAGGTGATCCAGTCAGCAGTATTAACTGCCTGCCATACAGACACAGGGTAAATTTCAGAATACCAAAAATTATTTCCAAAGCTTCTTGCTCGATTTGCACATACTTGCTATCCGCTCAAGGTGTGCAAGGCAAATGCTTTTAGCCTCTCTTCTCCTGAAGGCATGATGTGGGAAATCACGGCTTTTACACCATAAGGTGACGCATCGCAGGCTAACTGCAGGGGGACTTCCTTGGCTTCTTGAAAGGTAGTCTCATATTGCTGTGTCCATTCCCATGACTGGTTACTACACAGAAGTTGGTGTAGAGGTTCCAGCAGTGTGGTTAAGCCATTGATGAATCAACCATATTAATTCAGGAGACCTATGAATGGCTGAGTTTGGCTGATGTTCTGTGGTGCTGGGCCTCTAGTACAGCTCTTACTTTTTCTCCATATGCACCGGCTCTCCCTCAATGATGGGTGTCACCCAATAGCCTTTGGAGTCTCCTTCCATGTCACAGAACTTTCAGAGGAACTTCCTCCAAAGAGAAGTCAGTGTCATCTATATACTCCTTGCAACTTGATTACATTGTATGCACCAGTGGTTCCCAAACCTGTCCTGGAGGACCCCCTGCCCTGCACATTTTTTATGTCTCCCTAATCAGACACACCCAATTTAGTTCTTGCAGTCTCTACTAATGAGCTGATGAATGGAGTCAGGTAGTGATAGATAAGGAGACATACAAGACCTGGGGCAGAGCCTCAAGTTTAGACTAAAGGCTACTATTACTACAAATTCTTCTTTTTTTCTTTGATGTGCCAGGCCTTTTATTGAATTTTTGTGTTGCAGTCTTTTGTTTTCCTCAGCAGACTCGTTCAGTGTGGCATTTTTTCCCCACAACTACGGCACACCAATTCTTTTAAACCAACACTCCAGAATGCAGATGTCCGACTTTAATGCATCTATAACTTTTGCATTTTTAGGTGATTTACAAGGGGAATTCTGGAATTTGTTAATGTCAGCAGACAATTTATGACCTGAATTGACTGAATTGCTATGCTTCCTTAGCAGCTAGTTCCATGCTTACACTTTTTGTCAGCAGCTTTCTGCAATGTGAGATTACTTTCACACTTTCTTTATTGTATGGCTTCGCTTCTTAATCCACATATGAGCATGTCCCTGATTGTATCATTCAAAACATCACTGAATTCACAGTGTTCGGAAAATTTCTTCAGTGCAGCAACAAACATAGTTACAGTTTCTCCCTTTTCCTGATTTCTCTTGTTAAACTGAAATCTTTGTATCTCTGTATAATTTTTTCACCTGGTTTTGCGGGCTGTAAGATACTGCGTAGCAAAGTGAATGTCTTTGCAACCATCACACTGAGAAAAGTAGGCACAATCTTCTCAATGGCATTTTCCGGCAGGAAATATTCAAATCTCTCTGTATATGAGCTCCATTGTTCAAGATTTTTGTCAAAATGTCTGATATTTCCTATAAGGCCAGCCATATCATAGGCACCGAGCTCAGGCCATGTTCAGCTGTTTCCTGCACTTCACTACTCTTCTATTCAGCAATTCACACACACAGAGGCTCTTTCAAACATCCTCATCGACACTTTGTCATGTCTTTCCCTTTTCTACTTATTAAGACAGAGGACCCTAAAGAATAGTCAGAAATAACAATTTAGGAACAAAAGAACTTGCGTCTTTAATGCTCACATTGCACTTGTATTCTCAGAGCAAATCACTTCGACTCCACCCATTACTTACGTATTAAATTAACAATTATTATTTTATTTATACATAACACATACTTTGTATACGTTTGTACTAGACACTCATTTCTACTTATATAAGTAACCTAAGACATTGATTTGTGATATTGTCTGTTACATTTATCTCCATTGAACAGGTATTTTCAAAGTAAGCTTTAGTATAGCGTTGTGTTGGTTTGTATATATGTTATGTTCCAATAAATAATAAGCACAAAGATTTTCAGTTACTCCTCTACCAGTGAATTGTAAGCGATCTGGGCATGCAGGGGTGACATGCACATGCAAAATGGAACGAGGAGCTGATTGGGGGCCCACCCACGGAACGAGATAATGAATTTTTAATTTGTGGCCACAATAAATATATTTTTTGTATGCATGTCATGAACAGTAATTTGTTATTTCTCTTAGCTAAGAACATTAAAGAATGGACAAATACAAACATAAAAGTGGGGCCTTAATAGAGGAGAGAGAGAGAGTGCAAAAGTTAGATGGCGACAAAAACTACCTAAAATAGACAGTTTTTTATGCCGACCTACTGCAAATGACACTGATGTCGAAGGTGAAAGGGAAGTTTTGTCAGCTAAAATTAGCATTGCATGTCTTTGGATGAGAACAACAATGCAGCTGACAGCTTGACATGATTCCAAGAGTCGGGAAGTGATGGGCAAACCCCACAGTCCATTTCCTCGAGATCCATTGCAAGAAGACCAGTGCTTTTCGATAAGTTTTTACTCCACCACAACAAAAGCTGGTATTCAGCTACCACAATCTTGGCTGTGGAACTAGCCTAAGCGATGCTGCATATTGTGAACCCTGCTGGTTATTTGCAGACCGCAGTCACAAAAGCTACAATGTGGCATGGACACAAGGAATTAGGGAGCATGGCAGACCCTGTAAAATAATATTTCAGGCATGAAGCCCATGAGTGCCATCGTAACAACTTGCATTGTTTATGATCAGTGGCTTCTGCATGGCACTATTGATGAGGCATCAGAGAAGCAAATTAATGTCACTTTAACTCTGGCATCAAACAACCTTGCATTTCGGGGACACTTTAAAAACGATGAAAGTGTCAACAAAGGTAATTTTCTCTCCATCATCGACATACTGGCCAAGTATGATCTATATTTAAAGGAACTGTTTGAGTAAGCCCTGCTGTAGTTTCCGTTAAGTATCTCTCAGCCCAGTAAAATGAACTTATAGGTATACTCTCTGAAAATGTCCAGAAAGAAATCATCAGGTGACGGTAAGGCCTGGCGGTTTTCTCAGTGATCATGGATACGACTCAAGATGTAGGCCAGTGGTTTTCAATGGTATTGCAGATGGGCCGCCAATTACTACTAAAATAAATAAATAATATTGTTAATATATGTAAAAATGTACTAAGTAAGTAACATAATAACATCATTTTTATATATATAAATAAATGAGCCGAGGTTATTTTTCTGTTCATTGCCAGTTCATTCTAGGGCTGTCGCGATAGAAATGCGATCAAAAATCCATCGATTTGGCGTCTTGGTGATTTCCTAAATAAGCTTTATAGCCGCGATTTTTCGCTGACCCCTGACCTCCCGCGGTATGCCATCCGATCTAATCCAGAGATGCAGCGCGCCTAAGCGCGAAAGAACAAGAACGATGAACTGGGGAGATATGCCTACGTAACTCCCAGGTTCTACGCTACTGTCTGTGATCGCCCTTTTCGAGCCCAGCGGTAGCGGATCAGGCGTTCACACTGCCGCGGTAAAGGCTAGAAATAAAAAGCGTCGCGAAAGAATTAATATCTAGCACATGAGCATAGAAGAGAGTTGTGTGAGTGCACAGAGGACGTAGTTTAAGTGAGGAGGAGACATGTTTTAAGTGTGCACACTCTCTCGGATGAGAGCACGGCGTGTATCTGGTGCGGCGTGTCTGGTTTTTATTGACAAAGCAAGGAAATCTCGCGTGCGAACAGAGAGATTGGCCTTCGTGCGTGTTATTTAATGTAGCACCGCGTTACATTAATGCTTTCGCTGCTGCTTCTGTACCGCGCCACTATGCTGCTCACTGCAAGCGGAATAGGCATACGTGTGAACCTGTATATAATGTATAACAAATCTATTTCAACACCTGAGGCACCGCTACAATTAATGAGCTCTATGAACAATGTATGGCAAAAAGAAAAAAAGTCCCTGGACACAGGTTTTTTTTTTTTTTCATAAGTCTAGAAATTTTGTTACACCATTACTATAGTGATTATTTTGACTTATGTCTGTTCTAGAGACGTTACAACTTTTTTGATAAGAAGCTCTAATTGGTTTTCTTTTGGAAATATGTTTCAAATTCATCCCTGAATGCATTATATTTGACTGTAAAAGCATATCTGTGTGTGTCAAAATTGTGATTAAAATCGAAATACATAAAGCTGATCAAAAGAATGTGGATAGAGTTTTTTTTTAGGTCCATATCGCGCACAGACCTAGTTCATTCAATAAGGGTACGATTAACAATCTAGCTACGAGGTACCTAGTTATTAACTTAACAATAGCGGGGTCCAGTTAATTTTTTTTTTGCAGTGGGCAGCATAAAACATATGTTAGCTTGTTTGTGTGGGCCTTGAGTTGAAAAGGGTTGGGAACCACTGATGTAGGCTTTATCTAAGGAAGTGGATCAGATGAGTCAAATCTTTAGGTATATGTAACCATAAGAGAGATAGCCAGGGGTGCTGCAATGGATGTGAAAATTAACGAGTCTTTTCTGGGATTCTTGCAAATACCTGACTCAGTCACTACCACAATAGCTAACAATGAAATTATATATGTTGGGTTGAGGAAAAAAGCCTTGATATTTCAAAATGCCTTGGCCAAGGATTTGATGGGGCTGTGAACATGAGTGGCATATACATGGGGAGATCAGGCAAGGATACAGAAGAGACAGCCAAATTCGCATATATACACTGCGGCTGCCCATAGCTTAAATCTGGTCCTCAATGATTCAGTCAAAGTCAATAACAGAGCTGACAAAGTTTTACAACAACATGGAATAATTGTATGTGTTTTTGCGCACAGTATAAAGAGGTGGAATGTATTGGTTGAGATGACTGAAAAACTCACTCTGGGTGTCACGCTTAAAAACTGTCGCAGCTACTGCATTGGGCATTGAGCAATGAGGCCGTGTCTGCAATCAGATACAGATATGCTGACGTGTTTAAGGCCCTGACCAAAATTTCACTTACCAGTAAGAAGGCAGATGAGCGCAACAAGGCCATGGCTTTGATAAGGTTGATGGAAAAATCTGTCTTTGTTTTTATTATAGTCCTTCAAAGTGAAGTCCTGGAACAGACCATGGTCATTTAAAAAATGCTACAGGCAAAGGTTGCTGACCTTCATAAAGCTTCTAGAGTTACTCGACACTGCCATGCGTGGAGTTGACAAGGTTCAGAAACCAGAAAATTTTGAGGAGGCAAAAGCAACCGCAAAATTCATAAGCTGAGAAGTGGGGAGTGAAACAAACCTTTGAAAATGAAAGAATTAGAAAGGCAAAGCACCATTTCAATGAATTCTGTCAGGATGAACTTCATTACTTCAAAGTAAATGTATTTAAAGCTTTCCTAGACATCATCATTTACCAGCTGAGTCGGTTATTTTCAGCTTTGAGATCAGTTGCCAATTTGTTCAGAGTGGTCCAGCCACGCATACTTGCAACTGAGCACTGAACGCTATATACGAGGGGGCACAGAGGGTAGTGGAGACATACAAGGAAGACTTGTCTCCAGCCCTTCCATAACAAATGATAGCATTTCGTGCAGCCTTTAAAAGACAAATCTCTGGGATGACAACAGTTCTAATGACTCACCATGTCGCCTCCAAACCCGTGAGACCTCCGCTCATCTTCGGAACACAGTATAAGATATTTTAGATTTAGTCCGAGAGCTTTCTGTCCCTCCATTGAGAATGTATGTACGGTATACCGTCCACGCCCAGAAAGGTAATAAAACATCTTCAAAGTAGTCCATGTGACATCAGAGGGTCCACATAGAATTTTTTGAAGCATCGAAAATACATTTTGGTCCAAAAATATCAAAAACTACGCACTTTATTCAGCATTGACTTCTCTCCCGGTCTGTTATGAGCGCTGCTCAATAACACTCACAGCACATCCGTTCGCGAACAATCACCGATGTAACCGATCTTCTGGAACCAGTTC
>NW_024878870.1:0-4093 GCF_018340385.1 Cyprinus carpio
GACCATGATTAACACGTTGCTAGCATGTTTTAACATGTTATCCTAGGACAGGTGTTAAGGTTTTGACAGCTTAAACACTCTGAATGTCTTATTGTACAGTTTTGACCTCCTCAATAAAAGTCTAACTGTAAAATAACCATCAGAAGATTCCCTTATGAAAGAAAAAAAAAGGTCAAGTTAAGTACATTACAATTAATCGGGAGAGTTGAACAATCACATGAAAACATATTTTAGCATTTCTGCTTCCTGTAGGAGATTCACCAGATGAACTGACTGGCGCAAAGAGCTTAAGGAAAAGTGTGCATGCACTCAATGTCATTTCAATGGATATATTCTATTTACTTTCCTAGATCCAATTTACTTATACTAACTTATACAAATTACTTGTCACTAATCTGAAGATAGTCTTCTAGCTTAGTCAAGAAAATACAAAGGTTATAAATATATATTTCTGAATTGACTTTAGTTATTTTAACTAGGAATTTGCATGTTGACAGACAAAATCTGAGGGAAAAATAAAGGCAAAAAAATGATAAAAAGGAGGGAAAAAAAAGAAAAAGAATGCACATGTGCTTCACAGTCTCTTTGAAACCAAAGAAACTTAGGAAGAATAAAAGAAAACAATGTATGGCCAAAAAACAATTGCTGTCATCTTGAAACAAGCATTTTATTTTTTTGAAGGAGGATTGAATTGCAAAGAAAGGCTTGCATAACATGTCAATGTTAGCATGTTTACTGAGCACTCAATTTCTTCCTTATTTAAAAGTAAACACACCTTAAAACAAACTAAGCTGCTCTAAATGAAAAGTGTTTTACACTGAACAGAACAGCTCTCTCTTTTAAACTGATGTCAAGAAGAAAACCACACCAAAAGCATTCAAAATCATGTTTTTCCTTTTTATGCCAGAAGAGAAAAGTGTTGTTGATATAAGAAAATAAATATTGATAGTATTATTTTAAAATTGAAACATTAGCATAAGAATTATTACACTGATCAGTATGTGCTTTTTCAGTTTCTTATAAATATCTAAATGGCTAAAGTCTAATCTCACTGTAATCAGCACAAACTAGGCTATAATAATATGTGAGCAGCATGTATGTACATGATTGTGTTTTTGAAAAAAAAAATGTTATGCGTGGTTAGTGAAAAAACTAAAAATGTTAAAATCACTTGAATAAGGCAATAAAAACACATACAGAAAATTGGTTCCCAGGAATTTTGAGAACTGGAGCTTGTAGCCTAGAATTTTTTTTTTTTTTTCTAAATGATGTGAAAATCATCTTGTTTACTCACTTACAGAAAACAATATATTGATTTAAATTTTTCTAAGACACTTTTTTGTTGGTAAAAAGTCATATGCGAGTAAGCGTCAACTATCATGAATTCACACCTGAGAAGACAAAGGCCTGCATAATGAGCTGCATAATGAGCCATTCAGTCAGCTGTGTCACTGAGAGGGATGAGTTACAAGAAAGAATGTGAGGACAAAATAAATCTATATAATTTTATGTTTGTAGTTTATTTAGAATATATTTAATTATCCCACAACATAATTTAATATTCACTTGTGAGTGCAGTTAAACAGTTTATTAGGAAAAATCAAAGCTGACTTTCAAACTGAATTTTTTTGCATCATTACTCCAGTCACACAATCCTTCAGAAATCCTTTTAACAATCTTATTTTTCTACAAAAAAACATTTATTGTTATTATTATCATTATTATGTATTATTATTATTATGTATTATTATTGTTGTATTAATGTTGAAAGAGCTGAGAATATTTTTTTTTTAGGTTTTTTTTAGGGGGATAAATTGAAAGAACAGCAATGATTGTTACATTTGTTACAGTTACATTTATTGTTACATTTATATTATTTACATCAAGCTTTTGAATGGTATAGTAGTGTATATTGTTATTGAAACTTCATAATATTTCACTTGATTATACATTTAGTCAGGAATTATAGTTTTGGAAAAAGTCTTTGGAAAAAGTCTAACTAGTAAAATGTTTTACACGTTATGTGAAAACTAGTACAAGTATATAAATAAATAAAAGAGACTTTACTCATGTTTTGATCTCTGCTGAATAAAGTGCTTCATTTTTTTTTCTGAGGAAATCCAAATCTCAAATCCTCAACCACATCCACATCTTTTTTGGGGGTGAATTATGTCTTATTCCTCTCATCGCGAAGCAAACAGTAAAATAAAAAAAACTTGAAGAACAATCTCGCTTGCGTTTGTCTTCTGTTGTGTGGGCGTATTCAAAGCCGCCGCGCTTCAGTGAAACATTTGAATCTCAAAAAGCGCGCTCGGCTCGGGGGCGTGGTCGCATTAGAGAAGATAATGAAGGGAGACGTGAAAAACGGACATTCGCGTTTTTTTCCATATGGATTACTTTATCACAGAATATTTGTTTTCAGCAGCACTTGTTTTAGTTTAAAAGTAGACATGTCAGGCTTTCTATAGATATCTCTCTCATGTCTCTCTTCGTTGAGTATTCACTGAGTTACAGTTCATTTTTAATGACGCATTTGTAATCTGAAGATAGCGCGCAGACAAAGGCTGCAGACAGCACTCCTTGTTTGTTATCTTTATTTTATAAGTGCACAAAGTTTTTGGTGTTATTATGTCTGTATACAAAAAAAAGTAGACCCTTTACAGATTCGATTGATGTATTGCACTTATCTGTAGCGATCAAAGGCTGAAAGTGTAATTTTCATTCGGAAATCAAGGTGCCAGAGTCTGGAGGAAGACTGGGGAGAAGGAAATGCCAAAATGCCTGAAGTCCAGTGTCAAGTACCCACAGTCAGTGATGGTCTGGGGTGCCATGTCAGCTGCTGGTGTTGGTCCACTGTGTTTTATCAAGGGCAGGGTCAATGCAGCTAGCTATCAGGAGATTTTGGAGCACTTCATGCTTCCATCTGCTGAAAAGCTTTATGGAGATGAAGATTTCGTTTTCAGCACGACCTGGCACCTGCTCACAGTGCCAAAACCACTGGTAAATGGTTTACTGACCATGGTATTACTGTGCTCAATTGGCCTGCCAACTCTCCTGACCTGAACCCCATAGAGAATCTGTGGGATATTGTGAAGAGAAAGTTGAGAGACGCAAGACCCAACACTCTGGATGAGCTTAAGGCCGCTATCGAAGCATCCTGGGCCTCCATAACACCTCAGCAGTGCCACAGGCTGATTGCCTCCATGCCACGCCGCATTGAAGCAGTCATTTCTGCAAAAGGATTCCCGACCAAGTATTGAGTGCATAACTGAACATAATTATTTGAAGGTTGACTTTTTTGTATTAAAAACACTTTTCTTTTATTGGTCGGATGAAATATGCTAATTTTTTGAGATAGGAATTTTGGGTTTTCATGAGCTGTATGCCAAAATCATCAGTATTAAAACAATAAAAGACCTGAAATATTTCAGTTGGTGTGCAATGAATCTAAAATATATGAAAGTTTAATTTTTTTCATTACATTATGGAAAATAATGAACTTTTTCACAATATGCTAATTTTTTGAGAAGGACCTGTATTGTCAGTTAATTTGCATTGCAAGATCATAATATAGTGACACATTTGATTGTAATGGAGAATCTTTTGAGTTTAGCATCCCACTCCGGTCATGCAGAGCATGCTGGGAAATCCATGGTTTTGCTTTAGCTGTCATCATAAATCATTCATGTTATCCCTACTCAAAAGCACTATACGATAACTCCCCTTTTACAATTTAAAGTGAATTGAATGCATTGAAATCAAAAGTTGCAAATCATTTCAAATACATTAAACTAAACAAGCAGCAAAAGTATTTGGAGTGTTTTAAGTTATATCAATAAAAATAAAACTGGCGACTGTTACTTACAATCAGGGCCTAGCTGGGGTTTGTGGGCCCGGTGCAGGTTGTACCAGTGGGCCCTGTTTGAAATTGTTTAATTTGTATGTTTGTTGCTATTTATTTATTTGTGCTATTTACACAATGTTTACGTTTTTTCAAGTTTGTTGTTCAGGTACAGAAACCGAATAATTAAATGTAAAGTAGCACTGCTTACGTCTTCACTGTAAAAATAAATATACAATCAAACCAAGTATT
>NW_024878871.1:0-9673 GCF_018340385.1 Cyprinus carpio
CATCAGGCATTATAGGAGAACATTTAGAGCTGTTAAATGGCAAAGGAGGTTAAAAAGTATTGAATAAAGGGGCCTTAACTGTGGCCAGGGTATTAAAAAAAAAAACATTTATTTCATTGATTCCCCCTTTAAATTCTTATTTTCCCAAAGAAAAGGGTACATTTTTGTGAATTTTTTAAATAAAGACCCAAAAAGGGTTAATAATAATGCAGATGAATTTTCTACCTTCTTTTTGATCATATTTGCACCAAGAGGGCCAATATTTTTGGCCTGGGCTATGCGATACATTGTACAGCGTAATTATACAAAATTTTGAAAGGGAGAAAAGCGAAAACATTTCATATGAGATTCACCTATAAATCTTTTGGGCCGGATTGGAGTTGTTTAAAGTCAACTTAATACATCAAACCTTCTGTTTTCCGTGTTATATAAGCTCTTAAACAAATCCGAGCGGAAACTAAAAATGTTGATGCACATTAAATTAAAGCTCAGGCTGGCGGAAACTCCCGACTGCCACCCAACAGAAAGAAAACGTGCCGGTCTCATCCAAACATTATCAAGCCACAAGCCAGAATTATTCTGAGACTGGAAGAGAGTCTCTCCTGACCGTAGCACACCTGTGGTTTGTACTACAGACTTACACTGCAGCAGGCACGAACATGACAGACTCTGTCAACTTTATCTCTCTTAGAGTTCAAGAGGTTATTCTTGCTTGGAGGCTCCTCTACTGCTGGGTGACTGGCTATTTGAGTTGGACAGACCACTGTGAAATTCCCAAAATATCAGAAAAAAAAGCATTCAAGAATCATTCTGCACAAGCACATTTCCCTGAGAAAGGAAACATATTACTAAATGGTTGCTAGTAATAACAGTAGAAGCCTGTTTTGGCAAACACAACAAAAGCTGTTGGTACATTGTGAAGGTATCTCCTTACAGTGGTCTGTCCGGTGTGTGTTTACAGCTTCAACTTTCAGGTCAAATGTGTCCGACTTTGGCCCTATGAAACAGAAAACAAACAAACCAAGAAATACTAGAAAAATATCTGAGTGTTGCTACAGTATTTAAATCTCATAATAATAACAATAATAAAAACGTATGAAAATTTGCAATTACCTGAAAATATATATATATATTAATATCATATAAATATAAAATGTAATATAAATATAATATCTTATATTATTATAAATATTTTATTTTATTAATAGTTATTTTATTCATTACAATATAAAACCTGTAGAATCCTGATATATTATTACAATTTAAATGATTGTTTTAAATTTAATATACTTTAAATTTCAACAGCTTCATCAAATAAATTTAGAGTATCACTTCTTTGAATGCTTATTACCTGAACCAGCCAGTCTAGAGCACCTACTGTACATACACGTGTCTCTCACAAGAGGGCTGATATGATTTGAGTTGTGTGTGTGTGTGTGTGTGTGTGATATGTGTGTGTGTGTGTGTGTGTGTGTGTGTGTGTGTGTGTGTGTGTGTGTGTGTGTGTGTGTGTGTGTGTGTGTGATGTACAGGCTCTTGTCAGGAAGTATGCAGGAGGCAGGCGCATGACGGCCTGGTGGCAGATGACCAGCACATTGCCTTGTCTCTCCAGCTCCATGATTACTGGCTCAGCCGCTGCACCAGATCCTGATGGGACTACGGCAAGAGAAGTGAGGACAAAACTCACTGCTAGATTGAATGTGTTTTTTTTTTTAGAAATTAACACTTTATTCTCAAGGATGCATTAATTGATCAAAAGTGCCCAGCAAAGACATTTATAAATTTACAAAGGATATCTATTTCAAATAAATGCTGCTCTTTTTGAACTTTCTATTCATCAAAGTATCCTGAAAATAAATAAATAATGTATCAGCAACAAATATGAAGCAGTACAGTGATAATAATCAGAAATGTTTCTTGAGCAGTAAATCAGCATATTAGAATGATTTCTAAAGAATCATGTGACACTGAAGACTGGAGTAATGATGCTGAAAATACAGCTGCGCATCACAGGAATAAATTATAGTTTACAATATATTGAAATAGAAAAAAACCAGTTATTTGGGAAAATTGTTAATTATTATTTCACAAATTAGTTACTGTTTTTTTTTTTACTGTACGTTTTTGGATTTAAATCAAATGCCACAGCCTTGGTGGGAGGGCAGAAGAGGGGACTTTCTTTCAAGGGGAAAGTGGGGAGTCGGATTCTTTTTTCCAGTTGGAATTGGGGGAATTAAGTTCATAGGGGGTACAATTTTCAGTGCTAAAAATCTCAACATTTGTAAAAAAAAAAACAAAAAAATTCTAGTGAAAAAAAAAGTTCCATGTGAAGGAGTTTATTGGCTACAAAAAAATGTCCACATCAGGGTTTAGGTTTTGAATGGTCTCCGTTAACCTCTCTCCTCTGGGTATTCTGTAATGGGTATTTTGTCCCTGGTGGGTCTCTCTGAGAAGGGAAGAAATTAACTTCCGGGGTATGTTTTTTTTGTTAATTTTTTTCATATGTCAAATTTCCTCACAAAGATTCTGACGAACAAAACATTAAAAAAAACCCCCACACATGAAAAAAATTTGGGGGGGGGTGGGGGACCAACTGGCACCAAAAACAGCAACCACAATGGTTTCTTCCGGGTTCCCAATTCAGATGTTTTGCAATTAATGGGGATTTTTAGTTTTTTCTGTTTGTTGCAATTATAAGGGAAATGGTTTCACCCCAAAAATAAAAAAATGAAGTGATTATTTTAAAACTTCCATTTTCAGCGGGCCAAGGGTGGGGGGGGGGGGACCATAGGAGGAGTTTGTTTCTTCATCCAGATTTTGGGGAGGGACAAAATGGTAAGCATTTGCATTCAGTGGGTCTCAGCAAATGGGGGGGATCCCTTTCTGGCAGGTGAAAATGGGTGGGCCGTCCAGGGAATGGAAGGGGTCCAAGAAAACAGGCTGGATAAAAGAACAATCACCAGTAATCCCACAAGCCACCACTCCAGGGCAAGTCAAGTTAAAATGTCGGAGGGAAGAAGGGCAAAAGGGCTGCGTTTAGTTTGTAAGAAAGGACAAAAAAAAACCACAAATCCCATTTGCATTTAAGGGGCGGGGCTTTAAAACTTCAACACCAACCCACTTTCTGGGGCCAAAAAATTTGTGACGAAGTTTTCACCCATTGTAAATCCATAAAAACGCTTTCTTAAAACAGTTAAAAAAAAAAAAAAAAGGTTTTCAATTTTTTACCTTTCCTGTTGTCTTCTCGGAATTACAAATTCCACTTGATTAATTTGGTTTTAAGAAAATCTGTTTTTTTGGGGGACGTTGGGCTTGTGCTTGTTAATGGTGCTTTGATCTGTGCAGATTTTCCTCTGATTGACAAGCGTTCAGGGAACGGGAGACAACTTTTTCGTGGTGACAAAAAAGACAATTATGATGGGCCTTCATATTTTGCTGGGGAAAGCTTAACCAAATTTAAAAAGTTTAATAAAAAACAACCACAACACGTCGTAACTGCCTGGGATTGTTTTTCAAGCTTTTGTCTTTCTTCCAGAAGTTAAAAAAAACTGGAGGGGAACTGCGGGTGCTGTGGATTAACTTGTGGGATTATTGGTTTGAGGTTTTTAATTCAGCTGTTCCAGGGGGGGGACTATCATCATTTTTTTTCTGGACGGCAAACCCATTCCCCACCTGCAGAAGCATTCCCATTGATGGGAGGGCAACTGATGCCCAATGCTTACATTTTCTCCCAACAAACACCTGGATGAAAGAAAAACAACAAACTCAAAATTGACCTCTTGGATGAGTAATTTAGGAATTTTTGGGGGACAAAACCGTATTCCTTTTTAAAAAAGCATGAAACCATCTAACCTTTAGTTTCCCACTGGGGATGTGGGAAGCAGGGGGACTTTTTATTGGCACTCCACGGGCCCAAAAGTTTTTTCCCAATGATATAAGCTTGAAATTCAATTTTGGTGTGGAAAAACGGGAGTTAAATATGATACACCTCCATTAAACATCTGACTCAAATTGACTAATTGCCTGTTAACAGAAAACACCTCTGTTTTATCACCATAAGTAATGAAGAACAGCCCAGTGTTCAGTGGAATAGCAGAAGCTGCTGCTGTAATAAAAACTCACGGCGTCGATCTCGTTGAGGATTTTCCACTGTTCGTACGGGACGCCCAGCTCCCGGCCGTCTGGATGGTGCGTCTGAGCTGACTGGTCCACACCTTAGGTCTGGGATCTTCTGGTCTTCCAGGAATCCACGCAGGGCTTTAGAAAACTAACAATAGAGCAGGAAAGAGACGTTAACAAGCCCGTCAAACATTCTCACCCATTTGTGGTAAAGGACAGACCCAGAGCATGCTGGGAATCAACAGAGGGTGACAGGAAGTGGTTTTACATGTGCTACAGCAACAAATGAACTACATACAAACAACTCTCAGTTTTGATATAGAACAAAACAAACACACTTTAATGGTTTTTACAGTTAACTAAAACCACAAAAACGAATGAATGAATAAAAAAAATAAATAAATTTTATAGTAAAATAAAATATTTAAAACATACTTATTTTGTTTCAGTTGCCAAGGCAACATTTCTTATTTTCATTCGGTTTAACCTGATGTAATAAAAAAACTCAAAACTAAATTAACTTACATAAATAAAAATTTTAAATATTATATTATAATTATTATATAATAACAATAAGAAAAACAAAAAAACTTTATAGATATACTAAAAAGAAAACTAGACTACTAAGTCTAGAAGTCTAGTACTAAATTACTAAAACTAAAATTAAAGTGAAAACAAAAAACATAAACATAAAACCTAATTCAACACTATAACACAGCCCTGCATATATATATATATTATATATATATATATATATATATATATATTATATATATATATATATATATATATTATATATATATATATATATATATACAGTACAACCAAAAGTTTGGAAACATTACTATTTTTAATGTTTTTAAAAATCTTATATTATTAATTGTTATTAATAAAGAAGAAGAAACAAATAAACAAACATTTTTAGACGTTTACTAAAAAGACAAACCTAGGGGGACTACTGACATTACTCCAGCCTCAGTGTCACATGTAACATCCAGTCTATCACATGATCATTTAGAAATCATTCTAATATTCTGATTTATTATGAGTGTTGGAAACAGTTCTGCTGTCTAATATATTTGATGAATAAAAGGTTAAAAAAGAACTGCATTTATTCATAAAAAAAAATTCTAATAATATATATTCTAATAATATATTTTCTTTTACTATCACTTTTATCAATTTAACACATCCTTGCTGAATAAAAAGTATTGATTTTATTTAAAAAAAAGAAAAGAAAAAAAATTACTGACCCCAAATTACTGACCAGTAGTGTATATTGTTATTACAAAATATTTTTATTTTTAAAAACATAGCTTTTTTTTTTTTTTTTTTTTTTTTACTTTTATTCATCAAAGTATCCTAAAAAAAGTATCACATGTTCTGAAAAAAATATTAAGCAGCAGAACTGTTTCCAACTTTGATAATGAATCATCATATTAGAATGATTTCTAAAGGATCATGTGATAATGATCCCTAAAAATTCAGCTTTGCATCACAGAAATAAATGATAATTTAAAGTATAATAAATTTAAAAAAAATTATTTTAAATTGTAATAATATATCACAATATTACTATATTTTTTTCTGTATTTTTGATCAAATAAATGCAGGCTTGATGAGCAGAAGAAACTTCTTTCAAAAAACATTAAAATAGTAATGTTATGCATCAGCTTTAAAGCACTTTTCAAAACTTAGCGGAAAAAACAGTCAAATGTCAAGTGTGGGTGTGGAAATATCGTTCTACAGGACATAATCTACAGAACACCACACATGTGGAAAACAATGGGGCTTTAGCATTTAACAAATAGTTGTAATATGGATGACTCAGATGAAGGGGCGGGGTAATCCGTGTGTGTGGTTTTGTGGCAGTTTTTCTGCTGATTAAGTTTAACAAAAGACTTCTTCACCTCACAGATGGTTGTCCAAAGCAAAATCTTCAACAAAAAAAAATTGCATCGTAGTTTGTGGAGGAGGGGAAGAAAGTGTGGACGATGCTTGAGCAAAACAGGTATTGCAGGGTGGTGTTATTTACAGTTATGTCAATGCTCCTGAAATAAGACAGGAGTTTTCATATGAACTGTACCTGTTTTTCCTCTGCTGGGAGAACGCTCCGAGTCTGCCTCCCCCATTGCCAGCCCCTGGGGGACGTTTGTGCTGGGGTTCTCGCCGTGGCGGCGACCCGGCGGGCAGAGGGCCGAGGAGATGGAGTGCTTCTACTTTGAACATGAATATTCATGAGGTAGTAGGAGCGATCTTGCTCTTGGATGTAATCCCCTGAACGGTGGTTCACCGGGGGAAATAACGGGCTGGCCGACGGTTGGGGATCACCTGGATGAAGCTGACAGGTCCCTGAAAGAGACACAGGGGGAAAAAAAAAAAGAGGGGGGGGACCACTGAGTGCAGAACAATGAACAAGACGGGGGGGGGGGGGGGACTGTTCTCACATTTAATTGTGTAAAGACACATGCCGAAAAAAAATAATTAATCACCATTATATAATCGTAAGATCAACTGGTACCTCATTACCTACAACAATGCCCTCCATTGTTTAAAATGTTTAAATGACTCTTCAAAAAATAGCAAAATTTAAAAAAATAGGTGGTAATACTATAGATTTATTCATTTGTAAGTCAAGCATAAAACTTGCAGCCAAGTGTTTAAATTAAAAATGTTGGACTTGGTAAAAATAGTATATGCTATAATAAAGTAAGTAGTATAACGCTAGAATTAAATTATTTGTTTTTTTTTTTATCATTTATATCTGTAAATTTGGTGTCAAAATTAACATCCTGATTAACAGGGGTTGTTATCATTAACTAAAAAGTATTACAAAACATTTTTGTTAATTCAAATAAAATTGAAATAAAGTAAAAATACAAAATAATAGATGGAAAAAAGAAACTTAAACAAGCAAAAATTAGAAATGCTGCCTTGGCGTGTAACTAAAAATAAGTTACAATAAATGAATTAAAATAGTAATAGTAACTAATAAAATTATAACCAATGACAAAAATTAGAAATGCTGCTTTAGCAACTAACTGTAAAATAATATATATAAGTTGAAGTACTAAAATTACTAAAACTTAAAACATACTTCAATGAAAATTTTAATTGTTTTAAAAAAATAAAAATAAAACAAGTTTTCAAAAATATAGTCAAAAAGTACTATAATAAAACATGAATAAAAAGATAAAAACTAAACTAACACTGTTGATTAAAACAAAGAGTTCAATCTAAAAACATTTCAGGAACAAGATACTGTGAGTTTTTTCCACTTATTTTGTATATTTAAATATATAGTGTACCGTAGTGTTATTTTTTTCGAGCTCATGTTTTTGTAAGAGTATAATAAATGTATTTAAAATGTATGTACCATCCTTATAGGGTTTTCAGAGATGTGCTAGGTTAATATTTGAACATCCACATACTTTTAACATTAACTCAACCAATTAGGGAGGTATTTATAGGCACTGGCAAAGTATTATTATTACTATAAAAAAAAAAAAAAACATGCCAAAAATTAGCAAAATCCATTCGGTACTGTACTGCTCTCTCTGCTGGAGACTCTGGCATACATGAACACTGAATCAGCGCGTTGGGCTGCAGGTTGTACCTTTCAGTGACCCTGTTTGAAATTGTTTACTAATTTGCATGTTAAGTTCTATTTATTTATTTATTTGTGCTATTTTACACAGTTTAAGTTTTTTCATTTTGTAGGTGTCCAGGTACAGAAACCGAATAATCAAATGTAAAATAGCTTTTCACAAAGTCTTTCACTGTAAAATAAAAATATACAGTCAAACCAAAAAAAAATTCAGACACCTTCAACATTTCTAACATTGTCACAGTTTATTTGCTATAGTTTAGAAAAATGGTAATAAAATATGACAAGAACTCTGTATTAAACTGTGTCAGAACAAATTCATCTTGATAATGTCAGATAACTTTGATGAAAAGATATGTAATGGATTACAATCAACAAAAACTTCAGACAACTGTTAGTATGACAACATGTTACACAGCTATCAATACTTTGTTGATCAATTACTAAGCAATACTTAATTTGGTTCAGACTGTGTTGTAAAAAGGTTGCATTAGCAATTAATAAAGAAAAAAAAACAAGTAAAGCAAAAAACATGGTGAGATCAAAGTGTCTGAATCTCTTTTGGTCCCCCAAATTATTATTATTATTATTATTTTTATCAACTTCACTGGTAGTCTACAGTATGAAGACATTTTGGGGGTAATATGTCACAGTTTGCTTTATTTTGTTATACCTTACCTTACATAAATATGTCAAAGCTCCTCATTTTGCACTCACTATTCTAATTTCATTTAAAAAAAATTATAATAAAAATCTAACTACCTTTCTAATCTTTTTTGTATTCTATATATTTTCTTTTCATTTATTATACAATTATAAAAAAGACCCTCTAACACTAGCTTGGTCTCTATTCTTTTCTATTCTATCTGTTTTCTTTTTTATTTATTATATTATTTAAAAAAAAGCCATTGCTAGGTATACTGTGTTTAGGCTAACTGAGACTTGTTATACCACCTTATATATCATTGCTCTTTTGTTGTTTTTTGATTGTTTCCCATTTTCCTCATTTGTAAGTCGCTTGGATAAGTGCCGCCTCGCTAAATGACTAAATGTAAATGAAATGTAAATGTAAAGTTCGCTTTATTTTGTTATACTCACTTACATAAATAACCTAGTTTACAGTGTCCTGCACCCACTAGTAAAAACAATATAAATAGTTATATCTGGTGTCTTTGAATCATTGTTGGTTTTGGCTGTGCATTAATTCTTGTTAAAAACTACAAAGTACTCCAGACAAGAGCAGTGGAGTGATTTTTTCTTTCTTTCATTTTCTCTTGGATTAACATTAAAGATAATCAGACAGCAGAGCTAGTAAATCAGGGCGAAAGTCACTTTAAAAAGACACCGCATCCATAATAAACTTGAGAGACACTCTCAAAAATGAAAGTAAAAATCATACTTGTTCTGGTCATCGGGTCCAGCTAGCTGGATATGTGACTTTATAACACTCCTCGATTCTCTTCAGGAAGTCCCTCCATCACACTCTCTCGGTCTCTCTTTTCAGGATAATCAGGGCTGGAAACCTTTCACATCCTGTGATCTAAATTAATGTTATGTTATGAAACAAACATGAGGTCAAAATTGCTGTCCAGTGATATTATCTTCATTTTGATCAATATCGAGATATAAAAGCTTATGCGTATAAACTTATATAAATAAACGGAAAATGTGTAGATTTTTTAGATAAGCGCAACGCGCCTATTTATCTCGCTTTTTAGAATTTTTAACCATTTTAAATAGTTTTAAAATAATAATTTAAAGAACCAAAATTTCCTGTGGTCTCTCAGTTATTATGAGTCTTAAAAGCTGCATAATTACAATAAAAAATGAAGAACAGAACAACTCTATCACAAAACATTTCATGCTATCTAACCATAATAACTTCCTGTGATAGGGCTGGGCGATATGGCCTAAAAAAATCTCAGATTTTTCCACAAAAAAAACAGA
>NW_024878872.1:0-2068 GCF_018340385.1 Cyprinus carpio
AGGCTACAAATTGTCTTTTTTGAAACGGTAAAAGCTTTTTTACTGTATGTAGTCACTCTGTTGTATTGAGTCACGTTTATCATACAACACAGATAAAAGCATACCCCCACTTTATTAGAATTTAAATAGTATATGATTATGTTGACCTTATTCTTAAATGATGGTGCGTTTAAGCAGTATATAAAGTGTTTCTGGATCATGAAAAGTTTCTAAAACGTTGTGTATTGACACATATTGATTTAATTCACTTAATCTGTGATAAAGTATGCAAACAGCGTGAGTGTCACTATCGGGAGCAGAAAGTGTCCGGCTTGATGTGTCTGTTTTCAACTCCGCCCCCGACTGCAAGTGGCTACTCTCGTTGATCGCTGTCTGTAGCCGTGCTTCAAGTCGAACGCACCTAACGCTAGTTCTGCCACTCTCACAGCACCTCCTGCTGGCAGACAATCAGTTTTGCATTTTCATTTTAAACCTGGTCCCGGCAACAAAGTTTTTTGTTGTTACTCTTTTTTTTTTTTGTTTTTCTGCTCCGCAACTCAGAGCACTTTTCATACTCTTTATACTGCTAAAGCACATTTGTTTCAATCTATGAGAATCATCAGCTTAAACTACCAGTCCAAAGTTTTTGAATAGTAAGATTTTTTTTAAGGATTCTCTTCTGCTCACCAAGCCTGCATTTATTTCATCCAAAGTACAGCGAAAACAAAATTTAGTATATTATTTAAATATTTTTAAGATTTAAAATGCTGCTAGAACTGCTTTCTATTTTAATATATTTTAAAATGTAATTTATTCCTGTGTATGATTTATTTTAAGAAATTATAGAAATTAATTATTTTATTTAGCAAGGATGCTTTAAATTGATCAAAAGTGATGATAAAGACATTTATAATGTTACAAAAGATTTCTATTTCAGATAAATGCTGTTCTTCTGAACTTTCTATTCAAAGAAATCTGAAAAAAATGTACTCAGGTGTTTTCAACAAAAAAAAATATTTTGAGCAGTAAAAAATAGGATCGTGTGACTGGAGTAATGATGCTAAAAATTATAGCTTTGAAGTCAATAAATGCAAGCTTGCTGAGCAGATGAGAATTCCTTTAAAAACACACAAAATCTTCCTGTTTAAAATCTTTTGACTGGTATTGTATGTAAGCTTCATAGTTTGAGGTTAAAGATATTAGTATTAAATAGGTGTGTCCGAGACTCCATTATTTGACAGTGATTTCCACATTTCTTATTAGCATGAAGGGCTAAATACAAATAAAAAGTGAACATAACATACTTTTTTTCCTCTTAAATATTATATGGTTTTATATAAGGTGTATCAAACTTACGCAAATTAATTTTCCTTACTTACAAACACTAAAGTTGTATGCGTTCTTGGTAGTTTTTACAAAGCTTTTTTAGTATTCACATCAATATCGAATTATATCATACCAATTAAGGATACTCCATCCCAAAATGAAAAATTTTGTCATTATTCACTTACCCCCCATGCCTTTCCAAATCAAGTAAAAGCTAAGAAATATATTGTAGATATAGATTTATATAATATAAATTCTTGTCCTTTGGGAAACACTGTATTACCAAAACTGTAACAATGGACCCTTTTCACAAGACTGTGATGACACGTTTAGCAGTCATCAGCATAAGTAAATCCTTGAATGTTTTTTCTTTTTTTTTTTTTTTTAAATGTATTAAACATTTATAACACTATTCTTTGTATTATATTACCTTTGCATCAAATTACAAATTATTGTTTCTAAGGGGAAGGGCAAGTCATGGCCTAGTGGTTAGAGAGTTTGATTCCTAACCCTAAGGTTGTGGGTTTGAGTCTGGGCGTGTACGACTGAGGTGCCCTTGAGCAAGGCACAGATTTAGTAACTGCTCCCGAGGTAGCCGCAGCATAAATGATACCCACTGCTCTGGGTGTGTTCACGGTGTGTGGGGGTTCACTGCTGTGTGCACTTTGGATGGGTTAAATGCAGAGCACCCAATTCTGAGTATGGGTCACCATACTTGGCTGTATGTCACGCACTTTCACTTTAATGCAGCGTCGATGGATAG
>NW_024878873.1:0-3358 GCF_018340385.1 Cyprinus carpio
GTTGCCCCTTTTTAAGCATTTGAGGATGGTTTCGATCCATCACCCTGTTAAGCACAACGCCCACTGCTGTAAGACCCAGATGGACTTTCGAACCACAATCTCTGGTTGGGCCAGGCCTTCCATTAGGCCACTGGGCTGTGAGAGGAACTGCCTTAATTCTGCATCTTAGAGCCTTTAATAACACACAAGTCTTCTGATGATTACAAAAAGAGGACATTTCAACCAGTTGAGTGCCCTTATTGGGGCTCAGGCATTCTAGTTAGAGAACTTAGCAGAATTTCATCCATCACTCTGTATGGCCAGGCCTTCTAGCTGCCACTCTGCTGAATCATCCTCTGGGACTGAACCACAATCCTGAGCTAGAGCAGTGCCAGTCCATAGGCCACTGGGCTGTGGAGAGCTACTGCCCTTTAATTCTAGTCATTCGGAGGCCTTAAAATACACACACAGAGGCTTCTCATGAACGCTATATGAGGCCCAGCACTTCATCCAGGCATTGTGTAAAGCACCCAGATGGACTGAACCCACAATCCCTGGTTAGGAGGCCAGTGCTTTCATCCATTAGCCACTGGCTGTTAGGCAGGGCAACTTCCCTTTTAATTCTGCATCTCATTCAGAGGCCTTTTAGAATACACAAGACACCAAGTCTTTCCTCCTAAGATGAATGAACAAAAAGAGAGGACAAAGATTTTCATGACCAGTGCTTTTGGGATGCCTGGCTAGCTGCCCCCTTTATTGGAGAGAGGACTCCCAGGCATGTCTGGAAGTTAAAAAAGAAGAAACAGCAGAGAGAGGTTTTCCATCCATCAACCTCCTGGGTTATGGGCCCCAGGACTCGCTTCTGCTGCGCCCACTCTACTGTAAATCAATCCTGCTGGGACTTGAACCCCACAATCCCTGGCAGAAGGCCAGTGCCTTATCCATAAGGCCACTGGGAGAAAGCAGGGAATGCAGCAGCTAACACCCTTTTAATTCTATATCTTATTCAGGGGCCTTTAAAATGCACACACAGGCTTCTGGATGAACATACTATGAGAGGACCGAGCTTTTCATGTTGCACATTTTTTTAAGCATTTAGGCACGTCTCAAAGTTAAAAAGTCTTAGCAGAGGATGGTTTCGATCCATCGACCTCTGGGTTATGGGCCCAGCACGCTTCCGCTGCGCCACTCTGCTGTAAGTGATCCCAGATAGGACTCTAACACACAATCCGTGGCTTAGAACGCCAGTGCCTTTTCCATTAGGCCACTGGGGCTGTTTTGGCAGCTAACTTGCCCTTTTAATTCCACATCTTGTTCAGGAGGCCTTTAAAATACAAACACAGATTCTTCTGGATGAACAACTATGAGAGGACCAAGCTTTTCACGACCAGGCTGTGGAAGTTGCCCCTTTTTTGGGGACTCAGGCACGTCTAGAAGTTAAAAACTCTTAGCAGAGGATGGTTTCAATCCATCACTTGCCATGGCCCAACACACCACCGCGCCACCTGCTGTAAAACTATTGCAGATGGGGAGACGAACCCACACCACCTAGAACAGGAGTGGCGGGGATTTACCCATTAGCCACTAGCTGCTAGTGCAGTAGCACTTGCTCCTTTTACTCTCCATCTTTCAATCAGGAGACATTTTGTGTCAACTCACAGCTTCCTCTTGATGAACCACTACTATGAGAGGAGACCGAAGCTGTGCTCCCCTTTTTTTAAGTACCAGGCGCTTTCTAGAAGTTGAAACCTCTAGCAGAAGATGGTTTCCCATCCATCAAGCTCTGGGATACGGGCTCAGCACGCCGCTGGGCGCCCACTCTGCTGTAAGTGATTCCAGATTGGACTCTAACACACAATCCCAGGCTTGGAACGCCAGTGCATTTTCTCTCTTTAGGTCCGCTGGGGCTGTTATGCAGCAGCTAACTTGCCCTTTACTTCTTCATATATTCCTATTCAGGAAGTTTTTAAAATACTTTCTAATACTGCAGTCTTCTGGATGAATGACTACTATGAGAGAGCCAAGCTGTGGATGTTGCCCCTTTTTTTTAAGTTGCTGCTTAGGCATCTGTCTCAAAGTTAAAAAATCTTAGCAGAGGATGGTTTCATCCATCGACCTCTGCTACAGGCCCAGCACTCTTCCTCAGCCATACCACTCTGCAAGTGATGCCTGATTGGATTCTAACACACAATCCCTGGTTTAAAACGCCAGTGCCTTTTCCATTAGGCCACTGGGGGGCTGTTTTGTCGGCAGCTAACTGCCCTTTTAATTCTACATCTTGTTTGTGAGGCCTTTAAAATACAAACACAGATTCTTCTGGATGAACAACTACTATGAGAGGGACCAAGCTTTTCACGGTAGCTGTGGAAGGTGCCTTCTTTGGGGGACTCAGGCACGCCTAGAAGTTAAAAACTCTTAGCAGAGGATGGTTTTCAATCCATCGACTAACCTCTGGGGTCTAGTCTTACGTTTGATCCTTCGCTCTGGGTTATATAGCCTTGCGCTTCCGCTGCGCCACTCTGCTGTAAGTGATCCCTGATTGGATTCTAACACACAATCCCTGGCTTAAAAACGCCAGTGCCTTTTCCATTAGGCCACTGGGGCTGTTTTGTGGCAGCTAACTTGCCCTTTTAATTCTACATCTTGTTTTGAGAGGCCTTTAAAATACAAACACAGATTCTTCTGGATGAACAACTACTATGAGAGGACCAAGCTTTTCCACGACCAGGCTGTGGAAGTTGCCCTTTTTGCAGGGGACTCAGGCACGTCTAGAAGTTAAAAACTCTTAGCAGAGGATGGTTTCGATCCATCGACCTCTGGGTTATGGGCCCATGCGCTTCAGCTGCGCCACTCTGCTGTAAACCACCCCAGATGGGACTCGAACCCACAATCCCTGGCTTAGGAGGCCAGTGCCTTATCCATTAGGCCACTGGGGCTGTTAGGGCAGTAGGCAACTTACCCTTTTTAATTCTGCATCTCATTCAGGAGGCCTTTAAAAATACACACACCAAGTCTTCTAGATGAATGACAAAAAAGAGAGGACAAAGATTTTCATGACCAGGCTTTGATGCTGCCCCCCTTATTGGAGACTCAGGCATGTCTGAAGTTAAAGAAGAAACAGCAGAGAGAGGTTTCCATCCATCAACCTCTGGGTTATGGGCCCAGGACTCTTCTGCTGCGCCACTCTGCTGTAAATCAATCCTGCTGGGACTTGAACCCACAATCCCTGAGCCAAGGCCAGTGCCTATCCATAAGGCCACTGGGGCTATGTGCAGTGCAGCAGCTAACTTGCTCCTTTTAATTCTATATATCTTATTCAGGAGGCCTTTAAATACATACACACACAGGCTTCTGATGAACTACTACTATGAGAGAGGAC
>NW_024878874.1:0-11187 GCF_018340385.1 Cyprinus carpio
AGTCAACAAACCAAAGAGATAATGCATCAGGATGTTCCTCCTCATGAGTTATAAGCAGAAAGCGTAAAGTGGAATCTGCTACTTCAAGATTTACGAGTCAGCAATGTACGTAAATGCCTGCTCTGGAAACAATATCGCGATCACTTAGAAACAAGTTACTTAGAATTATTAAAACAGTCAAGAGACTAAGTAAAGCAAACCTTGACAACAATTACAGTGGCATCGTGTATTGTTTTCAGTTGATTCCATCCAAGGCTGTGGCTAAAGTCAGATGTAGTTCTTGTGTTTCACTTTTCTTGAGCTGATGTTGATTGTTAACAGCAGGTGTTCATCCACTAATGTGCAACCATCATTTAATTAATCACTTCTAATTATCTCATTAACTTTAACTCTTTGAGTAACTTGGGATTTGACTCAATGCTCGTTTGTGACTTGAGAAGGCAAATGGCTTGGTTCCTCCTCTGCTGGGAAATCAGCTGCTGAGTTCATGGGTGGATTAAACATGGCCAGGACTTGCTTTACTTTCTGACCCCCTGGACTTTATACAGCTGCTCAAAAAAAGTTCTTCCAGATTTTTTTTTTTTTTTTTTGAGGAGGTTTGACGATTCTCTTTTGTACCTCTACGCAGGCATGCATGGTTTTGCATGATAAGCTGCCGGATGTTGACAGATGAACACAGGAACACACAGTGGCTGCTGTTGAGTCTTGTAAAAGTGTGCAACCATCTACAATCCATCAGCTGATATTCCAGTACACACAGGACAGAGAACCACTGGGATCAAACTCCCTGCAAAAGAAGAATGAACATAAAATATCAGACGTAATATTAACACGTAATATTAGATGTTTTCAGCTCTCAGTTGAAAAAAAAAAAAAAAAAAAAAAAAAAAACTTTTTTGTTAAACTTTTAGTCTCTCTCACTCTGATGTGTCTGAAGGTGAAGTTGACTGGTTTGGTGAGTTTAGTATTGGTGGTTTTTGGGAAGAGTAGCTGAGATCACAGTGGACATCATGGTTTTAATTGTGTCTTCTGGTGTGTGTTGAAGAATCTGGGTTCAGTAGATTCTCCATCGTGGCCGTAGCTCATAGAAAGCCACAGCAGCTGATCCTGAGGTGACAGAAAAAGGAAATGAAACTTACATTTAATACTATAATGTTACAATTATAAGAACAGCAATCAAAATAATAAGCAAATGTGGTTTTAATGGTAAAGGTATGATTTTTTAAATCAACCTGAAACTTATTTGGCATACTTTGAATGTTGTTCTTGATATCCCAATGAGATCGATGTCCACAGAAGAAATTTATTTGTGTCAAGTCGAGTGATTTTATTTGTAAGGTGACATTTGGTCCAACCATGAAGACTTGGCCCTCTGAATAAACACAAATAAACAGTTATGTGCTATTTTTAATTATATGTACTGTGTATATGTGTATATATACATGCTATACATACACACACACACACACACACACATATATATATATATATATATATATATATATATATATATATAACAACAGTTATTCACTATTGTTGGGTTTTTTCACCTCTGATTAAGATTGAACTCTTCAAGTCTACTTTAAATTAATCTGTTATCTGAAAAAAAAAATTATATGTAATAAAAAAGCCACTTAGATATTTTTTGATTTTTAAGGACATTTGGGTTTGGAAATAAAACAAGATAAGAACTGGAACACTTGAGTATACCGTGTACTGTAAGATTTGACCTTTGACCTGCAGATGACTTAATAGTTAACAGTGTGTTTGGATCTCATGCTGTACAGTGTTATAGAGCTATAATCCAATAACATCACCCGTGAAGAAGAGTCTGAACAAGATCAGTGAATCAGATGATTATATAATCATCGATGCATATAAGCCCAGCATCACCTGATAATGTTTGCTCTTGGCTATTCTTTCCATAACAAATATGCTTCATAAATACACAGTTACAGCAGCCAGAGAAAATTAATGTTAAAACATCAAAGAGTCCAACTAAAGGTGACACTAATCACTATTATGAGTAACCTTAAATGAATTTTAATTTTCAATAAAACAGCAACATCTAAACCTCTGAAAGAACTTTTGTAGATGCCTAAGAGAAGTGAATCTGGATAGTAAATGCATAAAGCTGGCAAAGCTGTTTTGTGGAGTTGTTTAATCATCCTCTGCTGAGATCTTGATCTTTTTTCAGTTGATTTCATCTAAGACTGTGGGGCAGAAAGTCAGTTGTAATTGTAAGAGAGGATTGTTGTGGATCACTGGTATGTAACTCAAGGCCTTGTCCACACGTACATAGAGTATTTTTTATAAACTGAGTTTTTCATGTTTTGTTAAAAAAAAAAAAAAAAAATCTTGTCCACATGAAAACACAAAAACACAAATGACTTGCTTCTTTGCGTCAGACCAAGGCTGCATCTCATTGCTAGTTTTACTTGATCTTGGAGTGCTTTCGTTCAACACCATAGATCATGACATACTCCTAGATCAAGTACAAAACTATACAGGTATTAAGATGGTTTTAGATCCTACCTGTCCGATCGCTACCACTTTCTTTATTTAAACTGGGAGTCATCATTTATCACCAGTAAAATATGGATCTGTCCTAGGTCCTCTACTATTTTCAATATACATATTTGCCCCTTGGTAATATTATTAGAAAATACAGGATTAGTTTCCACTGTTATGCTGATGATACTCAAATATATATCTCTAACGAGACCAGATGGAACTTCTAAATTATCTAAGCTAACAGAGTGTGTTAAAAATGTAAAAGATTGGATGACAAAAATGTTCTCCCCATTAAATTTGGATAAGACAGAGATATTACTTATTGGACCAAAAAACAGTACACAGAATCTAAGTAGATTGCAATTTGCAACTAGATGGATGTACTGTTACTTCCTCTACATCAAAAATCTGGGGTGTTATATTAAATATGCTTAAGTTGTCTTTTGAAAATCATATTTCCCATGTTACAAAAACAGCATTCTTCCATCTTAGAAACATTGCCATGCTACAAAACATAATACTTGTTTCTGATGCAGAAACGCTAATGTTTCTAAAAGCTAGTTCATGTATTCATGACCTCTAGACTGGACTATTGTAATAAACTTCCTAGGTGGTTGTCTTGCATCTTCAATAAAACAAGCTACAGGTAGTCCAAAATGCAGCTGGCTAAAGTCCTTACCAGGTCAAGAAAATATGATCATATTACCCCAATACTACAGTCTCTGCACTGGGTAATAAGTTCTGTATCAGTTACAAAAATGTTATAACTTACTTACACTGTCAGAAATAGGAAATTTACTGTAGGAGTCTATTTCAGTCCCCCAAGGTACAATCTACACTAATTACCCCGTAGAGCTTATTATTGGACCTCAAGGTACATGTATGTACCTTTTGAGGGTCAAAAGGTGCATATATGTTCCCAAGCATTAAAAGGTACATATATGTACCGTTTTTTTTTTTAAGGTTAAGGTACAATGCTGTAGAGGCCAGCCCTGATTGGCTGCTTGAATCTCAATTTAAAGAACGCCCGGTTTCTTCTGTTTTCTTTCTTTTTAGGCGGAGACAAAGTCATAGCCACGAGTTACTCATAGTTCCTAACCAGATTTGGGTAGTACAGGGGCCAAAGAGTAAATGTCCTGCCATATTTTGCTCCACCCATGAACTCAGCAGCTGATCATCAGAGGAGGAACTAAGTCATTTCCTTCCATGTGACAAACGAGTCTTGGAGTCAAATCCCAAGTCCTCAAAGAGTTAAAGTTAATGATATAATTAAGTGACTAATTATATGAAGATTGTGCATTAGTGATGAACACCGTCTGTTGACAATCAACATCACTGAAGAAAAAGAGAAACACAAGGAACTACAACTGCGACTTTAAGCACAGCCTTGGATGAAATCAATTGAAAGGAAAAAAAAAAAATTTGCCACCATAATTGTGGTGAGTATTTGCTTCAGGTGAGCTCTTGAGCCTTTAAGCCATTTTATACATTTTTGCTTTTAAGCAATTTGCATTACTGTTTTACAGCAAACATTTGTGCAATGCTGATACAAATCTTGAACTAGTAAATAGCTTATGCTTTTGATGACTGTATGATCTTGATTTAAGTTTCTTGATTATAATACTTTTTAAATCAAAAAGAAATCATGCATTGAGTGGTTAGAGAGGACTGCTGTGTGTTTACTTTAGATGGGTTAAATGCAGAGCACAAATTCTGAGTATGGGGCACCATACTTAACTGTATGTCACTTTCACAAAAAAAGAGAGAAATGTCATTGCACAAATGACATCATAATGCTTCAATGTAGGGAGAGAAAAAAAAAACACAGTTTGGGATTAGGCATTTAGCCATGAACATTTATCATGTGATCCCTCACCAGTGGTGAAAATAATTATTCATACTGCAGTGCATTATGGGAGTCTTTCATCTATTGCAACATGAAGCATTTTGTTGATTGTCACCACTGTAGAGATTCATATGCTGGTTCTTGATATCTGTGTGTGTCTAAAAAAAGCACTGAAGTTCAAACTTCTATATGTGTTACACAAATTTAAAATTAATTCCCCTGTAAATATTAGATACATTTTTTTTTTTTTGTGTGTGTATGCTGTGTAGTTTCATTGGGATTATTCAAAACCTAGACATGTAAAGAAACAAAGAAAAAACATTATTTGAGAAATAAGGTACACCAGCTCATTATAACAATAATATCTTTATATATCACAATTCTCACTCCTCCACAGCACCACACATAAAGCTACAGAGAGAGATCTGGACACAAGAAGTCAAGGGGTCTAGTGATGGGGATTTATGGCTCTTTGAGGGGATCCGGATCTTGTGATCTATTTCTTTCAAAGAGCCCGTTCAAAAAGGCCTCTTTTGGCTCTTTTTAAATATTTAGTCAGTTTAGAAAGCCAGCTTGGGGGCATCTCAGTTTATCCTGGAAATAATCACTGGGAGGAATGATGAGGTGAGATTTTGTAGTCAAATAATTAAAACTCAGATATCACACACCAATATCTGAGTTTGAATTATTCTAAGGAAATATTGATTATTACCTCATTTGTCATGTGTGGACTATATTCCATAGGGTTGCACAAATCCCTCTGCTTTAGACAGTGACATCACTATTTTGGATTTACCTTTGCAGTACAAAGTGTGTGTGTGTGTGTGTGTGTGTGTGTGTGTGTAAAGCTACGTTGACTTATGTTATTCATACAATACCTACTCACAAATAAACTTCTCAAAAAAAAACAAAGAAGCAAGCTGCAATGAATTTCTGTGCAAAACAAGCTTTTTACTACAAACTACTTCCACACAAAGAACATTGTTATCACACAAAAAACATTTTGATAGAAAAAAATATTTAAAGTAGATAACATTAGAATAAATAAAATGGAAATGTCTACATCCTGCATACTATTACTACTGTAAACTTTTGCAAAATAGGACATCAGCCCCTTCAAGTCAATGAACAATGGGCTGCAATGAACAAAGTGGGCTGCAATGAATGTCTGTGAACACAAATGTAAATAAAGCAACATTTTAGTGAAAAAATTTCTATACAAGAACAGTATCACAAAAGAACATTTTTAATGTTTTTAAAAGAACAAGTTTTAAATGAACACAAAATGCAATGTAAATAAATACAAAGCAGTTCCCTTACTTTATGGCTTTTTCTGCATTTTTCTGGAGTACTCACGTGAAGGATGCGTGCACAACTAATAACTAATATCATCACGCTATAAAGGGTTGGCCTGCGCTGGGTGCGCCTTCCTCCCCTATAACTGTTCTGTCATGGAGAAGCCTTCCATTTTGTGTGCATCTGTGTGAAATAGAGTTGTGACGTTAGCGAGCAACCGGGTTCTTGCTTTGAACGGCTCATAAACCACGAACGATGGGAGCCGAGTCACGGCTGGAGGGAGCCGTTCTTTCTGTCGCGTTTTTTTTCCTATCGCGTGTTTCACACAGATGCACACAAAATGAGCTCCTCCCCGACAGACAGAACAGTTATAGGGGGGAGGCACACACCCAATGGAAAAGAGCAGGCAGTGGTGCTGGATCAATAGTTTGGAGCTATTTCCATGAGGAAGTAAGGGTGGCAACAATAAGTCACATTTTTTTTTTCAAAAATCTCTAGAATGAAATCAGTCTGATATCTCAGTCTAAAACTTCCAATAGCTGTAAATCACTGCATTTAATCTGTACATACTGCACATACTGTACATATGCAAATCTACTATTTTTCACTGTCTAATTGGGAAATGCTAAACTGCATTTCATTACTCTGTTCTCTTACACTGTGTAATGACAAAAAGTTGAATCTAATTTAATCTACTCTAATCACATAAAAATGGTATCTCCCATTGTTATATCTCCCACCCCTATGAGCAGGTAGCTGGAACAGTGGAAGCCAGGAATCCAACCACGCTGATGCTGTCATGGAGGTGCGAGCCTACCTGGAGGAGCCTCTTCTTCCAACACATGAGGATCCCCTCAAGTGGTGGGAGAGTCGAGCCCTGTTTACCCCAGGCTTAGCAAGCTGATGGCCAAGAAGCTTTGTGTTGTGGCGACATCAGTTCCCTCTGAGAGAATATTCTCGAAAACTGGACAGATAATCTCAGAGAGGAGAAGTCAGCCTTTAAGCCCAAAATGGTCAGAGCTCTTGTCTTCCTTAATGCAAATTTGCCCAAGGACAAAAAAAAGAGAGGCAGAAAAGCCATAAAGTAAGGAACTGCTTTGTATTTATTTACATTGCATTTTGTGTTCATTTAAAACTTCTTCTTTTTAAAAACATTAAAAATGTTCTTTTGTGATACTGTTCTTGTGTAGAAAGTGTTTTGTAGTAAAAGCTGTTTTGTACAGAGAATTCATTGCAGCCCGGCTTTGTTTTTGATGTTTATTTGTGAGTAGGTATTGTATGAATAACATAAGTCCAGCGTACACACACACACACACACACACACACACACACACACACACACACTTTGTACTAAAGGTAAATCCAAAATAGTGATGTCACTGTCTAAGCAGAGGGATTTGTGCAACCCTATCGAATATAGTCCACACATGACAAAATGAGGTAATAATCAATATTTCAGAATAATTCAAACTCAGATATTGGTGTGTGATATCTGAGTTTTAATTATTTGACTACAAAATCTCACCTCATCATTCCTCCCAGTGATTATTTCCAGGATAAACTGAGATGCCCCCAAGCTGGCTTCTTAAAAACTGACTAAATATTCTTTTAGAACAGCTCTTTGAGAGAAAGACGGATCGCGAAGATCGGATCCCCTCAAAACCATAAATCCATCACTGAGTAATGAAACAAGCATAGGAAAAAAGAACAACAGAAAGAACGGCTCCCATCGTTCATGTTTATGAGCCGTTCAAAAAAAAGAATCGGTTCGTTCCTTGAGCGTCACAACTCTACAAGGGTCAAGAGGCACAACTAAATCAAACACTGATCTCCATGATGGGTGTCATCATTTTAACCAATAAAACATCAACATCTGATCTTCTGTAATTCTCAATAACAGTAGGTGTTAATCACTAATGCACAATCATCATTTAATTAGTCATGAATTATCTCATTATGCTTTAACTCTTTGAGGACTTGGGATTTAACTTGAGAGTCGTTTGTGACTTGGAAGGAATGACTTGGTTCCTCTGGTGAAATCAGCTGCCTAAGTTCATGAATGGAGCAAAAAATATAGCAGGACTTTTTACTCTTTGGCCCCTGGACTTTACCACCTCTAGTTCTTACAGGGCTTTCAGCCAAGGGAGGTCCTTCAAAAAATATCAAACCGGCATAGAAGTAACCGGCGTCGAGATGTACTGCATTCTGAGTCTATTCCATTTTTTAGCCAAATCAAGAGTATATCTTTAACTTATAGACACCATGTGGATCTTTTGGCCGGAAAAATGTTGATTCCATTGTTCTATGTCTATCGCTTTCATGCATGCAGTGTCAGGAGTTGATAACAGAAAGGACTATGCACTGGAAACAAGGGGAATTAAAAAGGATTTTCAGGCCAAATTACACTTACTCAGTTGATGATTGTTTATATGTGCAGTTAGACATTGTTTTAAAAAGGAAAAGGATTTAATAAAATTTTGTTTTTTAATTCAGCGTGTGTGTTAATATATGTATAAATATAATCATATCTTATTATAGACCAATGATTGTACCCTTTTGAAGAGGTCAATTTTTAATACTGTTATTAATAAAGGTCAAATTGTCACCACAGGTATAAAACTGAGTCTCTTAAAGGCAGTGGTTCCCAAACCTGTCCTGGAAATTGCCTTCCCTTTCCACACGTTTTGTATGTCTATCTTATTTTACACCTGATTCCACTCATCCCAACTGAGAGACTGCAAGAACTAAATTAGGTGTGTCACAGTTAGGGAGACATACAAAATGTGCAGAAACAGAGAATCCCCTCAAGGTGGAGTTTAGGGAACCACTATCTTGAGGTACAAATCTGGGGAGTGTACAAATTTGTACCCCTATGCCAAAGAGTACAAAAAGCTGTACCCTTAAGAAGTCTAGCCCAGTGACAAGCTATTGTTCCCCCTAAAAGGTACAATTATGCACTTTATTTTTAGCGAGAGTGTATAAGGCCTTTAATGGTTTAAGCTCCTCGCATACCTAACTAGTCTTCTACCATGCTACAATCAATCAATCTGGCTCCCATAAGGACACAAGCGCTGGACTTTTGGTAGTACCTAGGATAGCAAAGTCCACTAAGGAGGAGTAAGAGCTTTTTAGCATTTTGGCTCTCAAACTCTGGAATAGCCTTCCTGATAATGTTCAGGGGTTCAGATTTACATTTTCTCTGTTTAAATCTAGATTAAAACACATCTCTTTGGCCAGAAGCATTCAAATAATGCATCTCATAATTTTGGACTGCAGTTATATATGATCAAATGTGCATTATTATTCTTTAGTTTAGGTTAAACTAATTAATTTTACTTTGGTTGGAACAGCAGCTACAGCTAATTATGTCTCTCTATTGTTTCTCTGTTTTTGCCACTGGGGTTACATCCTTGGATTTACACAAACTTCAGTGCAGAATCAGAACACCTGAGGAAAGAGATGATGCCAACCCTAAAAATAACATACAGAACTTCCAAATTATAAGTTTAGTTGCATCATATATAATAGTTGCTGTTAATGAGTATTTCATCATCTGTTTGTTTTTGTATCTTTAATTGATTTTTCTAGACATTTCTGCCATATGCACATAAACTGACAGTCATCACTGATAAGCTACCACTAAATATTGTAAAAGCTTAATTTCCTGTAAATTTGCTTAGCACCTGTGGTTTGTATAAGTAAAAAGTGCTACACAAAATAAACTTAAATTGAGATTAATTGTCATTTTGCAAGACGGGAATAAACAGTTCTACTGCAGTAAAAGTTTGGAAGCAGAAAGAAAATATATAACTATGCAAAGGAATCAACTGAATATAATTATTAATATATAGTTTCACACAGAGCTCATTTTTTTCCAAGTTCTATATATCAAGCCTTAATATATTAAAATATATATTAAACTTAAATACAAAGCTTAAATTAATTGTGGCACTTCATATAATAATAATAATATAGATATATTATATATAGACTATAAACAATTAAAATTAATATAAAATAAATGCAATTAATGAATGGCGCTGCAAATGTCAACCGGGCAACATCTCTCTAAATTTTTTTTTGGGCTGTAAAAATGCTTTAATTTGGAGTAGAGATACAGGGGGAGTGGCTTCACTGCATCAGATATATATCACTTTGCTCACGAGCTGATTGGTCCAGGTTGGGTTTTGTGATCTCCTAAACCAGAATAAAGCCTGCTCCGGAACCCGGGTAGCTGTGTAGCGTGAAGATTCATAGCGACCATAGAAAAACCACTAAAAATCAACCCCACCTTCTTGAGCCCAAAGAAAACTCAGAGTTTGCTCAAGAGCTGAGACATGAGACTTACCTGGGTAAAAGCTGAAACTGGATTCCTGCTACAGGCTGACAGAGTTTTCTGTGTGTCTTGTATGACTGTTTATTGTATTTTTGTACTGTCAAGGCAAGAAAAAATTTAAAAACACACTGTAGTCTCAACAAACCATGAGACTTCTCACTGTAAGTGAACCTGTGTTTAATTTTGTATTTTCTCTTTTTACGTGGTTTTCAGGACACTACCTCTCCATGCTCGGCACATCTAATTCGATAAGCTACTACTACCAAAATAAAATATGAATTTGCATAAACATACATTTAACATCAGTAACAAAAAATACAGGCAGTATTTTTCTGCTGTCTTACAAAGTTTATAACTTCGATTAGTTTTAAAATTTATAACTAAATAAAGTCACTGCACGATTGTATACAATCTAAAGTTTCATCATCAATAGTGCATAGTGTCTTCCCCTTTACACCTACAGCAGGAAGAATTGAAATTGACACTAGCACTTTATGACTAGTGAAGCTTCACACTAATGTAGAAATGAGTTTCTCACCGTTTTTTTTTAACTTTATCACGGTTTCCATAGGAGAGGCTAGTTCAGTTGGGCTTGCTGCTGATGATGACTCTAAAATCTTCTAAAGCTTGCTTGAAGACTGTATTCAAGATGTTCATCACAGTCTAATTTATTGATCAGAAAATGCAGTTAAATGGGAAGTAACTGTACATGTTAATGTCAAAAAAGTCAGACAGCACTGTTATGTCAGTTATCTATTATCGAAATTAGATTTGATGATTTTATGATGTTTCTCTTGAAAATCCTTGATCAGGCACTTACATTCAAAGGAAGTACTTGAGCTGTGATGCTCTCAATCTGCTCAAGAAGATTTTGACATCCTCCAGGGGTCTGACTCTGGAAATCACAACTGAGTTTATATTCAGTAAATAAAACATACTATGTGACTTTAATAATGTTTTGCAATATGAAAAGCAAACAAATGTAAGTTTGTGCATGTAACCATTAATGATAAATAGAAAAGCACATTCATATTTCAAATATCTGCCAATGCACATCTTATTGCACTGCTCTTTTTGGCTATTATTGAAAAAGCTGTGAGTCCAGCTCTAAAACTTCAGTTTCAGAAACTCAACTTACGGTGCATTCTTCTGGGCAGTGTTATATTTATACCTGCAATGACAAGCTTAGCATACA
>NW_024878875.1:0-1684 GCF_018340385.1 Cyprinus carpio
AATGAAAATGCCATCAAAAACTTTTCGACACTCGGTTCCTTCAGAGATTCATTCACATAAATCAACCCATGCTTGCATCATTGCTTAAATTAGTAAGAATAAGAAAAGTGTTTAAAAATATAGCCTGTATTGTTGAAAATGTATGAGGAAAATCCACTGATGAGTTACCAGTGCAAGCCCCGCCCAATTTAACTTCTGCATTTAATTAAGTGATGAATGTAAAAAATAAAATACTGCACAATCTGCACTGTATGCATTAAATATAAATGATTCTTATTAGTTAATGAAGTTATTTATTCAGTCAAGAGCAATGAGTGATTTTCTCTTTTCATTTGTTGTTTGATTAACATTAATGACACTGTAAGATCAAATATTTTGACTTCGTGATTTTACTGTTCAGATTCACTTAAGTCATAACTGGCTGCATTTACATGACTACTCTCCAAGATGGGCATTTTAACATAACTTGTTATATATTTAAGTGTGTAGCAATAACACGCAAAACAAGTTAGAAATTAATTCAGCTGCCTGCGATGCTGGCTGAGAAGAGCATTCTCTGTGAGAGCGCTTTGGGTGTATGGAGCATGAACCTGTCGGGCTTTCTAGTACTGATAAGAAATTAAAAACACCTGCGTATTACTGAATGTCACTTTTGTGACAATGCATCGGGTCAGTGGCAGTTTCACTTAACTGTACCTGATATCGGCCTGACTCCGGAAATCGAGTCCCCAAAGGTTCAAGTCCAAATCAAGTCAGAGTAAAAATGCATCCAAGTCCGTGACAAGTCCAAGTACGCTTAGAAGTTGGAACCGAGTCCGACTCGAACCGAGTACACCAACTCTAATTGTTACACATAATTTTCTGCACCAATCTTTTCTCCCCTTCTCCTCCATGAGGAAACAATAAGTACCAAGGTAATTACACATTGTTTTCAGTTAAAAAATGTAGTTCTGAGCATCCTGTTGAATGGTGCTGAATGCTGGACTACCTACTGGTATCAAGAGTCGGCTAAGTGCCTTTCACACTAGATGTCTCAGGTTTATACTTGGTAAGACCTGGAGGGATAAAATCTCAAATGAATATCTGTTTAAAATTACAAAAGAGTTGAACCAATTTCCTCCGCCTAAAATTCATTCATCTCAGATGGGCTGGTCATGTGACCAGATTGGCTCCCTCCCATTCCACACACAATTCTGTACAGTGTGATCAAGAAGGGTGTCCGTACTGCTGGACGGCTCAAATTGAGGTATAAAGATGTACTGAAAAGAGATCTGATACATTTCAGCATACCAACCAACTCCTGGACACTGGCAGCAAAAAAACATGCTGAATGGAGAGTTGATCTATACAGAGGAAAGGCTCAAGACCATGCTAATAACCTCCAGAATCTAAAAGAATGTCACCTGAAATCCAACTTACAAACATGATCTATGCTGTCCAATAAATGTCTTTGGCTTATTTTCACCTGCATTGTCACTCGCAACAGAAGCACGCCATTGATTTATCTACTCATGTAAATATTATTCACATAAATGATTTTCAAGACAGAATGTTTAGTGTTTTAGAGGAATTATTTTATTAATAGAAACTCTAGTACCAGGAGTCCATGATCGCCTCATGCTCATGAATCTCATTCCACCCATATTGCTGAAGCTCCTGTACTCTCCAGGCCTGAAGTACCACA
>NW_024878876.1:0-2656 GCF_018340385.1 Cyprinus carpio
TCGATTATATAAATGATTATACAGTTTACTACACTGCATATTTTTCCTGTTCGAGTTTCCAGAGTGTTTACATGTTTGATGTTTATTGTTCATTCACCCCCATTTAATTAACTCCAGCGTAGTTAGGCTAACTTATCTCTTTTCGTTTGTGCACTCTTAAAAAATAAAAGGTACTTTAAAGGTTCTTCACACGATGCCACAGAACAGCCATTTCTGGTTCCACAAAGAACAAATGAGTCAGAGGTTTTTTAAAAAGAATCATCTCTTTTTCTTACCTTTTTTCATAAGCTGAAAAGAACCCTCTTTCTTTACTTTGCATGAAACAGAGAAAGGTTTTCTTCAGGCATTAAAATTCTTTGTGGAACCATTTTAGACCAAAAAGGTTCTTTTATGGCATTGTGAAGCACCTTTATTTTTTAGCAGTGTAGATTATAGTCTATAGCTAACTAGTTTTTTGACTGATTATCTTGTAGCTTGGCAAGCTACAGGTTTCCACCGCTTCTCCACCACTCTTTATATGTATTAGATTTTAAGTAAATGTAATGTGTTATTAAAAAGACATATTTTGCTAGAGAGAGGAAGTGTGTTGCCAGCACAAAAGGGGTCATGTTAGGACAAAAAGGACTCAATTTTGGCAGCTGCATTACGGCCCAATAGAAATATTTGGTGTTGGATGGGTGGATGGAACAATTATCTTCCAGCATGAGTTTCTTTCCACTAAGAAAAAACTAATTTATCAGAAAACAACGAAAGAAAAGAGACTGAATGGCGACTCAATTTTCATATTCCTGAAACTGTCCTTTAAATGCCAGTAAATAGAGGGGTTATATAAAATCACTTGGGAACTTATTAAAAATAAGTATGCTTGATGGGGTTACAGAGGGAGAGAACAAAACCATATCAAAACTACACCATAATTCTTCCAGTGAACGGTAATAGAAGAGGATTGCAGCCAGTAAGACAACACTGGAGATCCACGATAGCAAGAGACACCTGGCAGGGACGTTGAGACAAAGTTATTGACATCCAGCACAAAATGGCATAAAGCACATGATCCAAAATTGGCAGGACATCTAGATTTTTGCAGCCAATTGGCTTTGGTTTAAATAATGGAAATCTTGTTTGCGCAATGCTGGGAACATCCATAACCATTGAATAATCAAGCAAGAGCACAAGCAGGGTGGCTGTAGGTCTATAATAAGGAACAGGACGGAAATCCAGGCCACGCTTTTGGGTTAGAACGGCCTTTGCAAAGCCCAGCTCCAACAAGCGGAAAGGCTATGCAGATGAACCTATAAAGCAGAGGCTGTGTTTGAAGATCAGAAAAAACTGCCAGAACAGCCCAAGACATCACACATGAGTTTGATAGCGATGCCTTCTGAGATTAGGAAATGCTCTGGTATCCACCCAAACAGTCGCGCCACGGCTAAAAACTGTATTGTATCTGTTTCCCTGAAGGAGGGTGAGGCACATCCTGAATTACATTAAATTTGATGTTAAAGCTAAAGAAAGATAAAACACTGTTTTTTTTGAAAACAATAAATAAAACACGAGGGGCTCTAGTGTATCCGAAACTTTCGCCAACATGGTTTCTGAGGTATTCAGACTTTTAGTGTCAGGTTAATGTTAGACAGCAACTAAAATAAGGTGACCTGCTGCATGAAGCCGGTTTGGGGTTTTTACCCAGCTAAGTTTGCGTTCAGTTTTAACAAACTCAGAGTTTTGAGGCTCAGAAAGGTGGGTAGGCTTTTAGCAGGTTTCAAAGTTTTTTTTTTTTTTTGTGTGGGTTACACATAGTAAAAATAATTTAACAAAAACGATAATAATAATACTGATATACATTCTCCAAAAAGCACACTATGACAAATAGTAAACAGTAATCATTGCAAATAGCGAACAAATCAGAACAATAATACATTATTACAATATATATATATATAAAACTGCAATATGAATTAATATTACATATTTAAATATAAAAATAATATTTGTAAATATAATATATATATATTTTTTACATATGACATTCTTAAACTGTTATTCTTAACATTTTCTCATTGTAATTCATTTTCGCACATTTTGTATATACTGTAATTACAAAATTTGATGTTATTTTATGTTTGTGCTTTTGGAGATGAATCGTTATCCCTAATTATGCCTAAGATTTAGCTTTTAGGCTCTTTTGAGCAGAAAGTATGTGCATTCTGAAAACATTGCATGTTTGATTTATTGCACTAAAAAAAAAAAAAAAGCAAATAGATTTACTGCAAAAACCACATTCACAAACCATGAAAGACATTTGGTGCACATTAAGGAAGGTTATCAACCGAATGCTAATGGTACACAGCAGCCTGGTTAGCATCCAATCGTTTCACAGAAAACTGATATGCATATACAGAGTGTGCTTGATATATCAGAGCTTTCAGGTCCAGTGCATGACAAAAACACTGAAATAGCAGTTAGACAAACACTCACATACACACACACACGCGACAACACCACACACACACACACACACACACACACACACACACACACACACACACTGCTTCCTTTAAAGGGGTCATAGAAGAAATATCACCTTGATGCAAACATAGTGCAAAATGTAGCTCTCAACACTTTTTGACGAATCTATCCAAACGTGTCCAAATGCTCA
>NW_024878877.1:0-11599 GCF_018340385.1 Cyprinus carpio
CCCATTTTTTTCGTCGGTACCGACGTGGCGTCGAGAGTGACCGACTGAAAGGGAACTTATTTTAATTAATCTGTTTAAGATAGATTAACGACAGACTTTTATATGAAATTATGGACAAATAGCATCTAAGGGCTAATTACTTTTTCTGAGCGCTCAGTCTTTTTATTTCTGCTAACTCAATCAGCAACATCCGCTCTTCCTTACATACTAGCTAATACACACAGAGCACTGCTTTAAAAACCGCACTTTAAATCTCGTGACAATTAAAAGATGTTAACAAAAAATTTGTATTTAAAAATACAGAAAATTTGTATAGAATGGAATAAAATATATAGATTTGTATCTACATGTCAGCTTGGCTTTAATTTTGCTCCAAGATAAAGTTTTCTAAAAAAGTCCAGATGTCGCATTCAAGCAAGAAACTATGTCTTCTAACGCACAAGTCGAGAGAGCTGTCATTAGCAACCACAGACAGACCACGAATTTGCAATGCTGTTTACATAATGTTTATCGGGATACTATGGTTTCGGGGAACACAGAATCATTTAATTATGCTAGAACGACAGAAACTGTGCGACGCACAGTTGGCTAACGATGCTTTTGGGAAAAATTCGCCCACTGGGAGTGGGATTTGTAGCATTTTTTAAATTTATAATATCCAGCCCGCTTACATTCTTTATGTAGCCTTTTCTGTCACTTTCAAAAAAAAAAAAAAAAAAAAAAAAAAAATAGAATAGATTTTCAAAAATGCACAATAATATAGGTTCATCCATTTCCTATTTTGTCTAGCAAACTTTGGAATATTCTTTCTAAAAGCTTTCACGTACATCCACACTAAATTCTAGACTTGTTTTTTGCAACTATGCAGATAAATAATTAAAATGGGCCATCTTTGCTAATACGTTTTTGGCTTTCCTTCCTTACTTTGGGAGACATAGGCTTAGGGTTCTAGAGTCTTCCAGATCCACTAAGGCCAGCTTGAAGGGCAATCGGCTAAGGTCATTCAATTGACATTTGCATCTCTTCAACCTTTACAATAGATAACGACCTGCTGGCTGCTTCTGCAGATGGACACATACAGACACTCGAAAAAAAGATGATTCTTAAAGTTTCTTGTACAAACCCGCTTCCACAAAATTGGGAGCAAAGTGACTGTCGAAATTGTGAGCACAAAAGGATGGAATAATTTATCAAATCTCATAAACTTATATTTTATCACAATAGAATTATAAGATAACATACTAAATTTTGAAAGTGATACCTTTTGAAATGTCATCGGGTCGCAATATTGGCATCAGTTTGATTTCATGAGAGCTATGACATTTCAAATTGCGTTTGTAAGTTATCATCATCTATAGCAGTGCATAAATCATCGCAAAGATTCAGAAATCTGGAACATCTCTGTGTGGCGATAAGGGTCAAGGCCGGAAAACCATACTAGATGCTCGTGATGCTTCGGGCCCATGGAGCAACACTGCATCACATCTAGTAATGCGTACTGTAATGGATAATGCACGACTAGCATGGGCTGGCAGAGACTACTTCCAGAAAACATTGTGGAGTGAACACAATCCACAGTGATGCCATTCTACCTTTTCGGCCATGCTAAAACTCTATAGTTCAAAAAAGATGCCATATGCTAAACGCATGATCCAGAATCGCGCTAGGGGGGCATTTTCTCTAGGCCAAGAGCTCATTTAAAATGGACTGTTGGGCAAAGAGTGGAAAAACTGTTCGTTGTGGGGGGGGTGCAGACAAATCAAGAATTTGAAGTTCTTTTTTGGAAAACTTGTGTGATCGGGGGGGGGGGGCCATGTCACGCGGACTAAAGAGGAGCAACGACAGCAGAAGTTGTTATCGTAGCGCTCAGATTCAGAAGCCTGCATCTCTGATGAGTATGGTGTTGCATATAGTGGGCAATGTGGGGCATGGGCGATGCTTAACACACCTTGGAAAGGCACGCATCAATATCTATTTGTGCATGCTATATTTAAATATTCTGGTAATAGCTGGATTCATGGCAGCTAACGCTCCACACGCTTTGCAGCAAGCCATCAATATTTGTTTCTATGGTAAATCCGCTAGCAAAAGCAACGCACATAATTAGAATGAAACACATTCTGCATAAATGTTAAATTTGTGCATATCCGCATATTTTAGGTATGTGTTTATATTTCTTCTATTTATTCCATACATTCAAGATATTCACATGCCAGTCTTTTCTAGTAGTTAAATAAAAAGTCAACTTCCTGACTACAAATATGTCAAGTTTTCAAAGCTCTTCAGAGCTTGTGTAGTTGCTCTGGCATTAGTTTATATGCTCTTAGACTACTATGAAACTCCCATACGTCGAGGCTATATTTTAGTCCCTTTTTGGGTTTTTGGGGTGTATAACAAGCATCACATTAATTTAACAATCTTAGCTAGTTAAATATTTTTAGCCAAAATCCATTTCATATATAAGGAGACCTTAGAAATGAGGAAAAAACATTGTTGGGTTTAGTTCTACCTCCGGTAGGGTATCTAAAAAATTAATGGGCATTGTCACAAGGGCCTAACAGACTATTCGAAGAGTAACTAGACGCTGGATAGATGAGCATCACTGAATCATCAATGAACATGACTTATAGGGCTTGAAAGAATTACTATTTTTTTTTTTTATTGCGCCTCTTAGCATTATTGACAAACTATTTTTTCCGTCGGTCTATAGTGATACTGGGGGGGGGGCTTTGACACAATTATAATATATAAAAAAGTATTGTATAATAATGCAACTACTTTTAATACAATACAGAAATCAGATTCGAGAAAGAGCTTTATTGGCCAAGTATTTCTTAGGCGCGAATACAAGGTAATTTGTTTTGAGTGATCATAAGCTTCCAGTACACAGAGAGACAACCAACAACAAAAAAACAAAAAAAAAATAAACTAATTGCAACATAAATACAAATTGTTGTATGAAGCAGTTGTGCTATAGATGACAATGGTATTAGAGCCAGAGTTAAGATGCAAGAAGATAATATACTTGGATGGAGAGGGTAAGCAAAATAAATATAAGAATATTGTCACATTTTTTACCCAATATATATAAAGTCTGCAAGTAGGGGATGACCATTTTTACTGTTCATGAGGTAAGATTGCCTTTGCGGAAGAAACTGTTTTCTTCGTGCCTGACTGTCCTGGTATTTCTTGGCTCTGAAGCGGCCCGGCCAGATGGCAAAAGAAAGTTCAAAGGGGGTAACTTTGGATGAGGAGAAGGGATGCCAGAGTGATTTTCTGAGGTGGCCCTTTCCTCACCACTCTGGATATGCTCTACGTTCTTGAAGGGTGGAGTAGGGGAGCAGCAAATAAGTATTTCCAGCAAGTCGCGAACCAGACAATACTTTTTTAATAGCAATACAATACAATACTGTGGAGAGAGTGAGCATCACAGAGGGACCTCTCTAGGGTCTGACTACAACACAGCACTGGCCAAAGAAAGCATCAGTGGCGTCTCTTCTTGCCTCCTGGAAGCTTGGTAAGAGCCGAGAGGGCGCGCCAGTTGGGGGGGGGTGCCCCATTTCATGTGCACGTTCTGAACCAGGCTGCTACATTCACTGTGTGGTATGGCGTGCCAGCAACGCTCTCCTGCTGCAAGTCACTTCAGCGCGCATAGTGAGCGGCTTGGTTTTATTTTTTTTCTGAGGAAGATGGGTTGTGTCTCTCTCCTCTTCCGCTCGCAGAAGATTTCTGGAACCCATCTCGACCCGCAAAGCCATCTGCATTGCAGGTGATCCTCACTCCACCCACGACACGACACCTTCTTCTGGCTGGTGCCATCCCAGGGAGGGGCTACTTGAGGCTCGCAGGCCAGGACCAGTAGACTGAAGGATCAGGCTTAGCAGTCATCAGGCTGTCAGGGACGCTGAACTCCCTCTTGCCGACCCTAGCCACCAATTATTTATATTTAATCCTGTATCTATCTTTGTATTTTTCTATGCTCTACAATCTGTTAGTGTTATTCTGTGATGCACCAAGTGTCCTGAAAGTAATGCAATTTCAGTTCTTTGTATGCATGTGGGGCATGTACGGAGTGAAATTTATTTCCTTATAGAATCCTGAGATTCTTTGTGAAGCCAGACTTTCCATGGACTCTTGCAATTCAAGGGTAGATGCACCAAAACAATGGGGCTTGTGATCTCCTCGTGAGACCAAACAAACAGATAGGAAGATCCTCTGAGAAGAAAGACCATTGTTGTCTCTTTGGTAGGTCCCCCGAAACCGTTCATCCCATTCCTTCGCCCCTCATGGGCTTAGCAGTGGTCTCCAGGCAACTAAAAGTGGATTCACGGCTCACATAAAACATTTACTATTATCTTCAGGATTCATGCTTGTAAACTTTTCATGTTTGGTATCATATTTAAAGGTCTCTGTGCGATTAGTAAATTTAAGTGTTGGTCGTTCAATTTCAGCAGTAGTCAGCTTGTATTATAAGAAAGACTAGAAAACTTTTGTAGAATTGTGTCTCTGCTGTGAAGGGGGTGTGTCCCCCTTTAGGGGTCTGTGAGAATGTTTATCTCGCAGCCAGGTGTGACTCACTGATGTTGATCGCACGGGAGGCGCTAAAAAAAACGCAAAAGGTCTTTTTATGTTTTACAGAGCTGATTTGAAGATTATTTGTTGTCTGGTCCTGAGTATTTAAGGGAAGTGACAAAGCACACTACTGGGGCGATTCTGTTGCCAGAAAGGCCCGTAGTTGTGGAGTGTATTTCATTATGCTCCAATACCTATGGTATCTTCCTGAAGTCATGGTATGACTATTATGTAATTGTAATTAAACCACATGTGTGCCTATCAGAGGGCACACTGTATATTTTAGTTGGTTTGTGCTACTAGTCATGTAGAAAAAAAAAGAAAAAAAAACACAATTGGCTAGTTTAAGTTTATTCTCTAAAAGCACCTGAGTGCTTTGCTTATGGCATTTTAGACCATGTGTCTTAAATAGGATAACTGTTACATGTGTCGACTTATGTTAAATTTAGTAGTGCCTTCCTGCATGGATCACTTGGGCGCCATCAAATCCTTCAATATGGCATAACAGTGTCTTTGTGCAGGAGACAAAGTTGCAACACAACTACTGATGTGATTTACAATACTTACACTGATCCTTTCTAAATTGGCATTATACTTAATTTTCATTATGTAATTGGCATGATATCAGTTTTACGCTGACTGATAATAAATTATTTATATTTGATTTATTCTGCATTATTCTTAATTCAATTATTGACTAGTTAGATTAAAAGGAAGCGAAGGTATAACCTCAAATCTTGCTTGTTCAGGAATTGTTCATGACAAAGGTTTAGATAGATGGAGGCATGGGACACATCAATTGAGTCGCATTTGCGTATTGTCTGACTTATCACTGTCTTAAAATAAGTTGCAGTTTCGTAAATGAAAATATAAAAAACTGATGGCTTTTATTATGCGTACTAGTAGCAGGGAGCCACGACCAGACTTTAATAGGTAGGATATTTACCCTAAAGCATCTTGCTCCAATGTTTAAGTATCAGACTGACGAGTTTGTGTCCGGAGAGAGGGGCATTCAATCGGCAGCCGAAATGTTACTTGCTAAAGTGATACCCCGTTCTGTCAGTGAGCAGAATAATTGAAATGATGGGATTTTCAGGGGCACATAGCTCAAATATCAAATAAATAAACAAAAACCCAATGGAGTATCTGTGATCCAGGCTTTTGATGAAAATATTGCCCAAATTTAACTGATCACGTGAAATTGGAGTCAGATTAACCATGGAGGCCTTTAGACTAAAAGGCAAAAAAAAAAAAAAAAAAAAAAACTAATTCCTGATAAATTCAGAAGCGCAAATAAAAAGACCGAATGACGCATTAAACCTTCAGCGAGTAGGCAGCTTGGATTCACAGGCTTTTGGGCTGGTGAGTGAATCCTTACAGGCGTATAATGTGGAAGAATTGACAATAAAGGCCAAATTTGACTTTTTAAAAGTGCTATTCAAATAAGGATGACCTGACTTGACATGTAGGTGCAAACACTATAGTCCACGGATATGTGTTAAATGTGGCCATCATAATTATAAGTGAAGAACATTCACCAAATGTAATAAATAAATAAATGTTGTAGCAAATCAACAGGGCAGGATTACAATCTATGATCACAATTTATTAAAAATGAGCAAATATCCAAGTCTACTGAGGCCAGGCAATTGCTTTGTGAGAGTAAATAGCACCCAAAAATGATTACGATCTAAGCCGTAATCATTGTCAAATTTGGGGTCGACAAAGAAAAAAAAAAAAAAAACACAATTCCTGAAATTTCCACGCTAAAGAGGTATTACAATTACATCGGCTTTGATTGTAGAAATGCACTAATGTACCCATTGTGTCATGGCTAAAAGTTTTATAAGATTTATTATTCAAATAATATGCTTTTATAGTTTTTAAGAAGTAGTTCGGTTCGACTTTGAGATTGGGGTTAGAGGCTCAAAAATTATCTATGAAAGATTTTTATAAATGGGCAATGCAAAAGATTACATCTGCATGTATAAGGCTATCTGTTGTTTAAGGCAGCAATTGAAAACCATGGAGTTCTACTTTTATTTGTTAAAAGTAGCACCCTATGGCTGTACTTTTATAGCATCTTAACATGTGGTACTAAACGGCGGGGCTTAACGCATGGCTTCCAGTTTTGATGCCTTTCGGATTAAGAATAGTTATGTGCAACTATCGTTGATTGAAATTAAAATGATTTGGCATCTAAAATTTTTCACTGAATCGATCTCTGTACTATCCAAAATTCAAAAATGACTGAAAAGTGACATGAATTCATTGGTCAAAAAGACTATACCAAAGTAGTATAAAAACTAGAAGAACTCAAAGCCGCATTATGTTAAAGATGAGATATAGACACAGATATGGAATAAAAAAAAAAAAAAAAAAAAAACCTTCTCTTGGATAAAAGTATTTTTCATTGTGTAGCTCAGTCAAAGTGAATATCTGGCGTAGCTCTGTGACCTTGGTATGTCTTTGAAAATGATGAGTACAAAAGCCCTTTTGTCTAAATGGCTGTCTGCTGTGCTGCTGAGTGGTTCTTGTAACTCTGTGAAGCTTTGTTTTCTGTTGGAATCTATGTTCAAACTGCTAACATAATTATATATATATTATATATATATATATATTATATAATATATATATATAATATATATTATATGTATATATATAGATATATATATATATCTATCTATCTATCTATCTATCTATATATATATATATATATATATATAAACATACCTCTGACCATATTTCTGATATTATTTATCAAACTACTTTGACATTCTTAGCTTTTTAATCTAAGCCTCTAAAAGCCTAGTTCACACTACATGACTTAAAACATCAGCAGATCGCTATGTTGTTCCAGACCACATGTCTTGATTATCTGTGTTGAAGTCGTTTGTGGTGTAAGAATACACCACCAGCCAAAAGCAGAATCCAGCAGCCTGGTTGAAGGTTTTAATGTGCATTAGGTCTTTACTTGGGCCTCTGAATTTATCAGGATTTAGTTAAAATTTTGAGTCTAGCTCCGTGTTAAATCTGACTCCAATTTTAAGAAGTGATCATTAAATTTAGGCAATGTTTCTAATTAAAAAGCTGATCACATATGTCAATTATGTAATTAATTTAATTATTTGATTAATCCAGAAATCCCATTCTTTCAAATTATTCATTCACTGGGGACCTAATGTCTCTTTTGGGCCTAGCGTTGGGCGAGAAGAAACCGTTGTCCGTGCTTACAGAACTTGCCAGTCTGATGCTAGTCAGAGGGTGCTTAGGTACTGTAGACTAATATCTGTCTAATATCAAAAGTGCTTAGTTTCCTTAGTCCTTTCCCATACAACTTGCTAACATCAGTGATAGACAGAAATCAGAAGGTCTCAGATGACGTGCCTACTGCTCCTATCATTCATGAGCCTTCAGTTTGACCTATCCTGGCCCGTAGATTTGTGGGTAACAAATCACAGTTTACTAGTCATGATAATTTCAGGAGAGTTCAGAATAAATCAAATATAATATTTTATTATTAGTCAGGTAAAATTGTATCATGCCAATTACATAATGAAATAATTAGAAGGATAAGAAGGATAACATTTATTATTAGTCAGGTAAAATTGTATCATGCCAATTACATAATGAAATAATTAGAAGGATAAGGATAACCAATTTTAGAAAGGATAAGGCAAATGTGAATCACATTGTAGCCGTGTGGCAACCCATGGCCTCTCCTGTCCGCATATACAGGTCCTTCTCAAAAAATTAGCATATTGTGAAAAAGTTCATTATTTTCCCATAATGTAATGATAAAAGAATTTAACTTTCATATATTTTAGATTCATTGCACACCAACTGAAATATTTCAGGTCTTTTATTGTTTTAATACTGATGATTTTGGCATAGCAGCTCATGAAAACCCAAAATTCCTATCTCAAAAAATTAGCATATCATGAAAAGGTTCTCTAAACGAGCTATTAACCTAATCATCTGAATCAACTAATTAACTCTAAACACCTGCAAAAGATTCCTGAGGCTTTTTAAAAACTCCCAGCCTGGTTCATTACTCAAAACCGCAATCATGGGGTAAGACTGCCGACCTGACTGCTGTGTCAGAAGGCCATCATTGACACCCTCAAGCGAGAGGGTAAGACACAGAAAGAAATTTCTGAACAGATAGGCTGTTCCCAGAGTGCTGTATCAAGGCACCTCAGTGGGAAGACTGTGGGAAGGAAAAAGTGTGGCAAAAAACGCTGCACAACGAGAAGAGGTGACCGGACCCTGAGGAAGATTGTGGAGAAGGACCGATTCCAGACCTTGGGGACCTGCGGAAGCAGTGGACTGAGTCTGGAGTAGAAACATCCAGAGCCACCGTGCACAGGCGTGTGCTTTTGAACCAGAAACAGCGGCAGAAGCGCCCTGACCTGGGCTACAGAGGAAGCAGCACTGGACTGTTGCTCAGTGGTCCAAAGTACTTTTTTCGGATGAAAGCAAAATTTTGCATGTCATTCAGGAAATCAAAGTGCCAGAGTCTGGAGGAAGACTGGGGAGAAGAAATGCCAAAATGCCTGAAGTCCAGTGTCAAGTACCCACAGTCAGTGATGGTCTGGGGTGCCATGTCAGCTGCTGGTGTTGGTCCACTGTGTTTTTATCAAGGGCAGGGTCAATGCAGCTAGCTATCAGGAGATTTTGGAGCACTTCATGCTTCCATCTGCTGAAAAGCTTTATGGAGATGAAGATTTCGTTTTTCAGCACGACCTGGCACCTGCTCACAGTGCCAAAACCACTGGTAAATGGTTTTACTGACCATGGTATTACTGTGCTCAATTGGCCTGCCAACTCTCCTGACCTGAACCCCATAGAGAATCTGTGGGATATTGTGAAGAGAAAGTTGAGAGGCGCAAGACCCAACACTCTGGATGAGCTTAAGGCCGCTATCGAAGCATCCTGGGCCTCCATAACACCTCAGCAGTGCCACAGGCTGATTGCCTCCATGCCACGCCGCATTGGAAGCAGTCATTTCTGCAAAAAGGATTCCCGACCAAGTATTGAGTGCATAACTGAACATAATTATTTGAAGGTTGACTTTTTTTGTATTAAAAAACACTTTTCTTTTATTGGTCGGATGAAATATGCTAATTTTTTTGAGATAGGAATTTTGGGTTTTCATGAGCTGTATGCCAAAATCATCAGTATTAAAACAATAAAAAGACCTGAAATATTTCAGTTGGTGTGCAATGAATCTAAAATATATGAAAGTTAAATTTTTATCATTACATTATGGAAAATAATGAACTTTTTTCACTTATCCTAATTTAACACAAGACATGGTCTAAAATGCATAGCATTTATAACATTTTACCTAAGTATTTCAAAGAACAATTTGCAGCAAAGCAATTATGTATTTTAGAAAATAAACTTTACTAGCCTATGTGCACATGTAGTAGCACAAACAACTACAGTATATAGTGTGCTCTATGGGCACAATGTGTTTTAAGACAATTACACTTGAATAAAAGCCGAAAAATGCATACCTGACCAGCAGAGACACACAGCAGTATGTGAGTTCCTCTAGTGCAAAGCTGCAGAGTCTCACATTTTGCGGTGTGGGGTTTTCTAACTACAGAATCCCCAATGACAATAATGCCACTTTGTTTATATCACGAGACCAAAAGAAACAAAAGAAATCTCTTCAAAATCAGTTGTAAAAAACATAAATACCTTTTGCATTGTTAGGATCTCAAGTGACCCCAGGATCACACCTGGCTGGGAGATAGATCAAACATTTTCACAGACCCCTAAAGGGGGACGACACCCTCCTCCAGCCAGAAACACAATTCTACAAAAAATTCTACAAAAGTTTTCAATTCCTTCGCATGATATAAATGGCTACTCTGAGAATTTAGACCAATTTACCTGTCGCTTTGAGAGGCTCCTTAGGAGCGCATACAGAGCATGAAGGGAAAACTCAATAGATTCACAAGATAAGCATGATAATATAGTATATACATATTCTCAGGCCCTGTCTACACTGAGAGTAGCTGTATGCACATACATTTTTATAATACCGAAGTTTCAGCCCACTAATCGATCTGGCAGTTTGGAGTGAAACCGACATCAAGTATAAAATGATTCTGGCAGTTTAGGAGAGTAGAGCCGACACTACATAAATGATTCGCAGCAGTGGGTCACGCACACTAAATGAGCTGACAACAACTCCTGTCACCCCAGCTGACTCTACACGATTCCCCCAAAGCGCATTTTGTCACAAAAACACATGCACGATAAGTTGAACTGGAAATTACATGAATCAACAAAGTGGAAACAAGTTGTTTATTTGAAAATGGACATCGGCAAGAAATTAGGTACCTGCAAAAGCTGTTTTGAAGTGATGAATTTGCTCTGAAAAAAAAAAAAATAGCTCTATTTCTTGTGTCTGTTACAAAATACCCAGGAGGCTGAGGATAACAGAAAGACAGTTTTATTCAGGCACAAGCAGAGGAGTGGGTAGTGCTGGGAAAAGTGATATGGAGACTGGCAGTGATGAATGGATCCATAGTAGAGGGGTAGAGACGTCAAGGTAGGGAGGTGTACCACACACACGCACGGAGATGGCTTGGAACTTCTGGAGATCGCTGGAGAGAGGTAAGTAGAGATAGAGTTAGTCCTTAGAGTTAGCATAAAGGTAAGACCTTGTTGCGAACGAGACCGGACGCTGACTGAGTGCGTGTGTGCGGTATTTGTAGTGCAGAGGTGATTGACTGTTGATGAGGTCAGGTGGAAGTGCTCAGTACTCAGGTGAGGGCGTGCGCTGTGATTGAATGGAGGTGGAACCTGGCATGTCTGTAACAGTGTCTAAACTTTTCCTAAAGCCATGTTTTGCTGCTGCTGTTTTGCTTCCACTGACCTTAACCCATCCCTTTCTCTCTCATTGGCTATAGGTCGTCGCAACACCTGACACCACGTGATGTCAAGTCGGCCGACCATCCAGATATTTAGCATGCTAGATATTAATTTGGCATCGGCGAGGTGTCGGTGA
>NW_024878878.1:0-11060 GCF_018340385.1 Cyprinus carpio
GTGCGTATTGCTACCACAAAGAAAAAATAAAATAAATAAATAAATAAATAAATAAGCAAGATACTGCTGAGGTCAAAAGTTTTACATACACCATGCAGAATCACCAAAATGTGAGATATTTTATCAAAAATAAGAGGATCTTACAAAAATGCATCTTGGTACTTTATCTGAATACTGAGCTGAATAAGATATTTACGCGCAGGAGCCATAGGGCCTACACCCGGTATAGAAGCGATGGCGCCAGAATGTTTTGCTAGTTCACAATCCTGCACTGCATTGTTTTAAATAGCAATTTGCATTTTGTGGCTATTTATTAAGCCCATGGGCATGCTGGTCTACAAAAAAAAGAGGTGTGTTCAGGTGGGTGTTGGCTGGCGTTGCTATTTTGAGGAACTGAAAATAGACTGTGCAACAGAACCAGCTCAACTGATTGTGTAGGCTTCATAAATATAAAAATGTCGCCACATGTATCATAATGGATGAGTCATTGTGTGTATCAGGATTAGCCTACCTATTTGCTCCACACATGAGCAGATCCATTTGCTCTTTGGAATACGTTCAGTCTGTGCACCTTAAATTCCAAATAAATAAGCCGAATCCACCATGGTGCTAGGCGCCCAACTTGCTCTTAAAGGGAATGGGAGGTGCTGAGACTCCTGATTGGTTCATTACGCGTTATGCCCCAAAACACACCCATTACTCATTAAGAGAATAGAGCACAGCCCTTTTTAGACCATCGTCGAGACAGAGAGCTGACCATTTTCCGTCATTATGCCTAGCAAAAGTGGATTCGGAAATGCCTAAGTGCACCTGCCGCTGTGGAGCTTTACACCATCACATAGAGCGTTAAAATAGGGGCCCATAGTCCGCCAGAGAAAATAATAGTTGAAATGGGTTAAAAACTTTTTGAATTTGAAGATATTGTATATTAAATTTATTTTGTCTTCTTGGAAACATGTTGTTATCTTCTGTAACTTCTGAAAGGCGGTACTAAATGAAAAAAAAAAAAAAAAAACCTTCCAATGGCGGACAAAATGCATAAATGCAACACTTTTGTTTTTGCCCCATTTTTTCATGAGCTGAACTCAGAGATCTAAAACTTTTTCTATGTACACAAAAGGCCTAGCTTCTCTCAAATATTGTTCACTGGAAATCTGTCTAAATCCGTGTTAGTGAGCACTTCTCAGCTTTGCGAGATAATCCATCCCACCTCTACAGGTGTGGCATATCAAGATGCTGATTGAGACAGCATGATTATTGCACAGGTGTGCCTTGGCTAGCCTGACAGCCAAAAGCCCACTCTAAAATGTTTAGTTTTTGCTTGTATTGGGGGAGTCCAGAAAAATGAGTCAGTATCTGGTGACAACTATTTGCCTCATACAGTGCAACACATCTCCAACTCACATAGAGTTGATCAGGTTGTTGATTGTGGCCTGTGGAATGTTGGTCCACTCCTCTTCAATAGCTGTGGGAAGTTGCTGGATATTGGCAGGAACTGGAACATGCTGTCATTATCACGCCAATCAGAGCATCCCAAACATGCTCAAATGAGTGACATGTCCGGTGGAAGTATGCTGGCCATGCAAGAACTGGGATGTTTTCCAGCTTCCAGGAATTGTGTACAGATCCTTGCAACATAGGGCCTTTCATTTAGCCATGCTGCAGCATGAGGGTGGCGGTCATGGATGAATATCAGCAACAACAATGGGCCCTAGAGGATCTTAAAATGCCATCAATAACATGCACCTGTGTTGCGTCGTCCGCAACATATGCCTGCCCATACCATAACCTCACACACTGCACATAGGGCCACTCGATCCACAACATTGATATCAGCAAACCGCTCACCCACACGATGCCATACGCTGTCGGGACATCTGCCTGTTCGAGTGAAAACCGGGAGTTCATCCGTGAAGATAACACCTCTCAAAGTGCAAGATGCCATCTAATGTGACAGTTGCCCCACTCAAATGGGTTACAACGATGAACTGCGCACTCCGGTTTGGAGGCCCCAATGAGGATAACTTGAGCATACAGATGAGCTTCCTATGAGGCGGTTTCAAAACCAGTTTATGCAGAGACTCTTTGGTTATGCAAACCGATTACTTTGCAGCAGCTGTCGCAGTTGGCTGGTCTCAGACGATCTTAGAGGGGTAGAAAGAGTGCCAGATGTGGAGGTCCTGGGCTGAATGTGTTACACGTGGTCTGCTTGTTGTGAGGCCGGTTGGATGTACTGACAAATTTTCTGCGAAGCCTTTGGAGACGGCTTATGGTAAGAAATGAACATTCAATTCACGGGCAGCAGCTCTGGTGGACATTTCCTGCTGTCTGCATGCCAGTGCCGCTCCTCAAAACTTGCAACATCTGTGTGGCATTGTGCTTGTGTGATAAAACTGCACATTTTAGAGTGGTATTTTATTGTGGCCAGCCTAAGAGCACACCTGTGCAATAATCATGCTAATCTGCTGTATGTGTGTGTGTATATATATATATATATATATATATATTCTGTTCAAAAGTTTACACCTCTGGCTCTTAATGCATTGTTTTCCTTCTGGGCATCAGTGAGCATTTGAACCTGACTAATAATAGCATTGCATTTCGTTTCCAGTGTGAAAAGATGGACCTTAAAATCATACAGTCATTGTTGGAAGGGTTCAAATAAACAAAAATGCTGAAAAAACAAAGGATTTGTGGGACCAGGATTTACGAAGAGCAGCTGGCAGTTTAACTGTTCAGGACAAACAAGGGGACTCATGAACTTAGCTATCACTAAGTGTGGATCATTCAACAACACAGTATTAAGGGAATCAAGTGTATGCGCTGTAAAGAGTGTTGAGCGGGGTCATTTTATAGAGATTCCACTACCATTTTTCTCTTGTGGACTATATGCACATGTATTTTTATGTAGAGAAGAGAAAATATTTTATTCAGGTCAGTAATAAATACAAAATAAAATAATAATAAAAAAAAAAAAAAAAAAAAAAAAATCATGCATTTTATATGATCCCTCTTATTTTGCTGAAATAATTAGCATTTTACAGATTCTGCAAGGTGTATGTAAGCTTTTTGATCCTGGCGCTGTATATATCATACCCCTCCATTAAACATCCATGCTTTCTATTTGTTGTTTTTATCCACGGTTCCTTAGATTCACTGTCTCTCTCGGCTTGTTTTTAGAGTGCAGGTGTGTGTCTGTGGGTGTGGTCTTTGATCAAGGCTGATTACAGCACCACCTGCGATAAATATGTGTCTATTTAAGTGCAGTAACTGGTGTCTCATGTTGTCAGATCGTTGTGGTTCTTCCTGTGTTCGATCTGTTCTTCTGGCTGTCTTGGATGGAGTGGATTCCCCGTTGTTCTTAAATAAGTCTTCTTGTTCCCTTTTTGAATCCAGGCACTTCGCGGGTGATACAGCACTGGATCACCGGGGATCATCACTGTTGTCCACGAGGTCCCTGCGGTCACACACCATCGGACTTTGCGTCGCCACTTCTCCTACATAAATATTGGAAGTGGAAAAGTTGCTGCTTAAGTTTTATAATAGCAATTTGCATATACTCCAGAATGTTATGAAGAGTGATCAGATGAATTGCATAGTCCTTCTTTGCCATGAAAATTAACTTAATCCCAAAAAACCTTTCCACTGCATTTCATTGCTGTCATTAAAGGACCTGCTGAGATCATTTCAGTAATCATCTTGTTAACTCAGGTGAGAATGTTGGCGAGCACAAGGCTGGAGATCATTATGTCAGGCTGATTGGGTTAGAATGGCAGACTTGACATGTTAAAAGGAGGTGATGCTTGAAATCATTGTTCTTCCATTGTTAACCATGGTGACCTGCAAAGCGCGTGCAGCCATCATTGCGTTGCATAAAAATGGCTTCACAGGCAAGGATATTGTGGCTACTAAGATTGCACCTAAATCAACAATTTATAGGTTCATCAAGAACTTCAAGGAAGAGGTTCAATTCTTGTAAAGAAGGCTTCAGGAAGCGTCAAGAAAGTCCAGCAAGCGCCAGGATCGTCTCTAAAGAGGATTCAGCTGCGGGATCGGAGTGCCACCAGTGCAGAGCTTGCTCAGGAATGGCAGCAGGCAGGTGTGGCGCATCTGCGCGCGCACAGTGAGGCGAAGACTTTTGGAAGATGGCCTGGTGTCAGAAAGGGCAGCAAAGAAGCCACTTCTCTCCAAAAAAAACATCAGGGACAGATTGATCTTCTGCAGAAAGTATAGTGAATGGACTGCTGAGGACTGGGGCAAAGTCATATTCTCGATGAAGCCCCTTTCCGATTGTTTGGGGCATCTGGAAAAAGGCTTGTCGGAGAAAGAAAAGGTGGCGCTACCATCAGTCCTGTGTCATGCCAACAGTAAAGCATCCTGACACCATTCATGTGTGGGGTTGCTTCTCATCAAGGGAGTGGGCTCACTCACAATTCTGCCCAAAAACACAGCCATGAATAAAGAATGGTACCAAAACACCCTCAACAGCAACTTCTTCCAACAACCCAACAACAGTTTGGTGAAGAACAATGCATTTTCCAGCCACGATGGAGCACCGTGCCATAAGGCAAAAGTGATAACTAAGTGGCTCGGGGACCAGAATGTTGAAATTTTGGGTCCATGGCCTGGAAACTCCCCAGATCTTAATCCCATTGAGAACTTGTGGTCAATCCTCAAGAGGCGGGTGGACAAACAAAAACCCACTAATTCTGACAAACTCCAAGAAGTTATTATGAAAGAATGGGTTGCTATCAGTCAGGATTTGGCCCAGAAGTTGATTGAGCATGCCCAGTCGAATTGCAGAGGTCCTGAAAAGAAGGGCCACAGAAACAACTGAAACAAAGATCTAAAAGCAGTTTAGCAGCAAACGTTTTGAAAACTAATATTTATGTAATTCTCAAAACTTTTGATTTAAATCAAAACTTAAGATTTAAATTTCACCTTGGTATTTGGGGTACAGTAGATTGTAACTACACACTCCTCAAAATGAAAACAAAAGTTATGTATTCATATGCCAGTCTCACTTTTATCACTGATTCTTTTTGCGGATGATCCTCAATTTGTCCAACAAGTCGATCCCTTGCATATTGTATTGTATACACCAGGCAGAAAGCCTGATCAGGACGGTAAAGGGTCACTGATGTAATCTTCACTCTTGTGACTGGTGGCCCCCCCTTCTTTAAACTAAGATTTAAAATGGAGACAGACAATCTGGAAAATATCAAATGAACAAACCCTTTTTTAATTATTATTTTTTTTTTTTACTTTTTTTTTTTTTTGCAACATGGTTTATTTATTTGTACTCATCCTTCACATGTCCATTATATGGCATTGATATCTTCTCTGGCTGAGACCCCTCCAATGCATCAGGTTCTAAACCCATTATATCAGTCAAGACAAAGGCAAATCATCATCTGCACCTCTGACTCTGTGTGATTTCAACTACTTAAACAATATAGAAAAAAGCAAACCATAAATAAATGTACACATAGCCAAAGCGCCTATAATAAGCATGTTATATATGTGCATTATTATTTGAAAATAATACTTACACTTTTTGTAAAACTTTGTCACTACTTTGATCAACTAGTGCTTCACTTGTGATTAGTCCTCGGGAAGGTGTTGTTGACAGAATTTATAAACTAGACTTCCCCTGCTCCGACTTTGTCCAGCTATCAGGATCTTGATGTTCTGTACATCTGGAAGACTCACAGAGAACTCTTCTAGATGTTTTTTCTTCAGCTACTTCCCTTCTGTCTGTGCCTGCACAAGAAACACAAATAAACAAAATAAAAACAACAAAGAAATAATAAATATTGTTCATCATTGTCACCCAACCATGAATAGTATTTAATGAACTTACCCCCAGTCAAATTTCCTCCATGGTGGTTTTCAATTATATATATATATATATATATATATATATGTACACACACACACACACACACACACACACACACACACATATATATATATATATATATATATATAGAGAGAGAGAGAGAGAGAGAGGTTTAACAAGCACTTTATTACTCTATAAAACTTACATCACTTTTCAATAAATAAAAAGTACAATTAACAACCTTAAAAATTCATTACAAGTTGATCATCATAAATTATACAAAGGACCTCATTAACACCCCACACATCATAAAAAAGTGCAACATTATTTATAAACGTATAATAGGCAAACTAAATTTTCCATCTTCCTTTTACCAAACATCGAAACATTATTTCAGGATCCACTGTAGGAAGTTGTAAACCTTTATTCTTGTTTTCCAAATTGCCATTTTAGCTCCGATTAAATAATTTAGTAAACACATTTTCCTTCTCACTAAAAAGTTATATTTCATTCACCCATTAAACACTTTTTCAGAAAATTCTTCATTAAAATTACTAAACAAAATCTTAAAATTGCATGAGAAACAAGTAAAAGAGGCTCCCCTTTAAAATCACTTAAGTTGTCAATTAATGAAGCTCTTTTTTACATAGTGTGCACTTTGTTGATTATAATGACAGAGCTTGACTTTTAAGCGTGAGGACAATTTTGATAATCCGTCCATTCTTTTCGGTTTTCAATGATTTAACTAAATCGCATGGCCAGGTTTAATTTATTTGTTACTTGTTTTAGTTAGGCCTAAATAATGGAAGTGAAATTATATACAGTGCCTCACGTTTTACTAAAATAAAGGAAATAATTCATAAAACATACAATTTCTTAATTTCTTAATCAGTGTACATACAAAATAATATATATATATATATATATATATATATATATATATATATATATATATATATATATATATTTCCCAATTAGTTATCTATCCAAAATAAGGACAGGTAACAAATAACAAAGTATGTGCATAACAAAAATGCATGCCATTTTATTAAATCAATTTTAAAAATACAAATTTAAAATGTACTTGTATTGGCAAATATAAGAAGCTCTAATATGTGAGAATATTGACATTTTGCATATAAGTCCATGTATGTACCTAGCTCACTAAAATAGGCTAACTTACTTTTAATGCTATGATGAAAAGTAAACCACCACCATTTCATAAGGATAATATAACACATAATTCACATTATATAAATAATATTGCACACCTGTTAAATGTTTTAAATAGGGCTGTCAAATGATTAATCACGATTAATCACATCCAAAATAAAAGTTTTTTGTTTACATAATATATGTGTGTATACTATGTGTATATTTGTGTGTATATATAAATCTACACACATGCATGTATATATTTAAGAAAAGAATATGTTATGTTTATATATTAAATATATTTATATATAATATAAAAATATAAGAATATAAATATATAAATGTATATACATGTAAATATTTTCTAAATATATAATTTATGTGTGTGTATTTATATATACATAATAAATATACCCTGTACACATACATATATTATGTAAACCAAACTTTTTTATTTTGGATGTGATATCGTCGATGTCTGTTCACTTAGACCTAATTTCATCTAAATATGGTGTAATACTGTGTACGCTTTAGAGAAAATATAAGCACAGGCTCATAGAGCGACACATTTATCCTGCTTGAATTTGTTCTAAGAAACACTCATAACTACTTAATCTGTGAATATTAAATATTTTAACTACAGTGTTTTTTTTCTTTTATTTTTCGCTGACTGCAGGCGTCAATTGTAACACATCGGTGATGCAAAAAGCTGATGGCTATTTCGCGGCAATAAACCTTGATGCATTTGTTTGATAATTTGTGGTCAAAGCGCCACTCAGCGGTAAAACTGCAAATGCACTTTGCAGGTTGGCCACCTACTGTAGGTGATTCATGTATGCTATAAAGGGAGTTATTTCATGTATGTTATATTTGCAGCAGCAATATTTCTTCGATACTCAAAGCAGAATGTTGTGGGTGTATTGACGGTAGCAAAGTCTCTGTGCTGCTCTGCCTCCTTTCCAACAACAACAGCATAGCAGATCTATTCCGACAAGACCAAATACATTAACATAAGTCATGTACATTACCATGCTAATCCTTCTGAGAGTTGTCATGATAGAAATATGTTTAGTGTTAATATAATATATGTATTCTGATGGGACACACACAGATATGCTGTAGATAATTATAGCAGGGAGAGATAAAACAATTTGGCAAGTCTTGTAGAGACTGTTAATGTGAGATTTTTGTGAGTAAAGGAAATATAAGATTATTTTGTCAGAATTACAGCTTTTCATTTTAAAACAACAGTAAAAACTTTACAGAAGGACATTTAGTTGATGGAAAAAAAAAAATCTTGAAGGTGTGCGAGAAGGTGCCAGCATCTCATGGCTCCAAACAGGACAAAGCAAAGCTGGGGCTGGGTCTGCCTCCTCGGGGGGGGCAGCACTAGCTGAGCTCACCACTTGATCCCAGGAGAAGGGAGTAGTGGGAACTTTGGACACATAGCCAGGCCGGGGCCTCAGGATTACATGGGAGTGAGCCCGACACCAAACTCTGAGGCTCCGAGCGATCAGCCAAAAATGCATGCAGGTCCTCTACCCTCTTGATGGGCCGAGGGTCTGGTTAAACCCCAGGAGACGGGAATCTTGCATTGTTAGAGGCTTCCAGTTTCCAGCTTCCTGTCTGCAAAGGGCTCAGAATTAGCTGGCCTTGCTGTAGTGCTTTGACTGCTGGGAGACCAGCAGGTCCCAGAGAGAATTTATGAGGGGGCCCGGGAGGATTTATCCAGCTGTATCCCCTAAGAGACCTGATGACCGGGTCATGCTTATACATGACTTCCATTCTGTGGGGGTCATGGTTGGCAACTATGCCAGCCACGTGGGCTTTAAGAAGGTGGTGGGGAATAAGCCTTCACTCCAACCCTTGCTGCAGAAAAAGGACGAAAAGCATGAGAAGCTCCTGAGAGCGAACCCATTCTGGGGGGTCTTCCAGTGAGAAGAACACCACTTAATGAACGAGCTCCACTTCAAAGGCATAAACGTGTCTAGCAGGCTTGGTGATATATGCCCGAAGTAGTGGTGTCAACTACTACTCTGGGGTGGGTCACCTAGGAACACTCCGTGTCCCATCCAGGGGACCAGACATGAAGTTTCCCCAGGTCTGTGTATGCTGAGGTGCCGCGGGTGCCCCATCTGGGTCAGTAGATCGCTTGGCCCGGAGAGTTGCGGCATCTGACAGAGTGTGCACCACCTTGTGGGTTGATGTGCGCAGCAGTCGCGGTGTTGTCCATGTGGACCAGTATGTGCTTCCCCTTGTAATAAGCCCTTTAAGGCGGTTCCCAGGAAAGCAGAGACGCTGCCGGCAACACTAGGTAATTGACATGCCAGTGCGGTTGAGGGCCACATCAGAGCCTGATGACACTGCACAGAGGTGGTGAGAGCATCCGTGTGAACTACAGCATGACTTGTTGAAGACCTTGCTGAGGGAGGCTGACCACTTATGCCCCAGAGCCTCTGAAGCTGTTTCCAGTGGGACTGTCGTCCTACTCTTGAACATATTCAGGCAGTTCAGCTACCGACTGAGCGGGGAGAGTTTTTCCGTTGTTTAGGTAGTTGGAAATGCGAAGCCCCCTGTTCTCTCCAGGGGAACAGGGGCCACCTCCATAACTTTCGTGAAGACTTATCGGGTATTTGACAGGACAGCCGAAGAGCAGTACCTTGTACTGATATGCTTGTCCCCTCAAACATGAACTGCAGGAATGGCCTGTGTCCGCGGAAGGGATCGAAACATGACTCCTTCCCGGGTCCGGGATTTTTACCGTACGCAATGGCCAAACCCTCACCCCGATGGTTGAATCTGTCATTCGGCTTCAGGCAGGGGGTGCCCCTAGGGTAGATCTCCATGCATGCTATGGTTTGCACTGATGCCTCCTGCACTGGCTGGGGGGCCGCGTGCAACGGCATTACGGTCTCAGGTGTGTTTGGATGGGCTGGCCGCAGCTGCAGTGGCTTGCGTCGAATTACCCTAGAAGTTGTTAGCAATGCACCTTGCGCTTGCGTGCTGGTGTGATCGGTTCAACACAGCAACCGTTGTGTACATCAACCAACAAGGTGGTCCTGCGCTCCGTCACATGTCGCAACTTCGCAACTTCGCCCATACACCTCACTCCTTTGGAGTCGAGGAAGGTTCTGAGGTCACGCCGATTGCCGTTCTCATTCTGGGCCTGCTCAACTGTACAGCTGGACCAGGCTGTCTCAAGCATGTCTTCTATGGGGGGAAAATGGCGACTCCACGCCTGTATGGTCCAGCTGATTTGGAGTGGATTTGGGAAGCTCCAGGTAGACGCTTCTCCCAGAGGGGAAATACTCACGGCCCCTCATTGGCCAATTCTCTAAGGATCTACTGGCTCCAGAGGCGGGGCTGGTTGGCGCCAGCGTCAGACCTTTGGGAAACTCCATGTCTGGTCCTGGGCGGGACCGCGGAGGTTCCTAGGTGACCTACCCAGGAGGTAGTGAACACAATCGCCGGCAACAGCACGATCTATGAGACAACTACGCTGAAGTGGAACCTGTTCGCCGGTGGTGTTCTTCTCGCCCGAGAGAAGACCCCGAAGATGCCGATTCGCGGTTGTACTTTCCTTTCTGCAGCAAGGGGCTGGGTGAAGGCTGTCTCCCCTCAACCCTCAAAGTCCAGGTTGCATTTATTGCTCGTAGCATGACCCTGTGAATGGAAGTCTTTAGGTAAGCATGACCTCGTCATCAGGTTCCTTAGAGGGGCCAGGAGGTTAAATCCTTCGGCCCCCTCATACCCTCTTGGGACCTGACTCTGGTGCTGGGGAAATCACTACGACTGGGGCCATTTGAGCCTTTACATTTAGTTGAGCCAAAGTTTCTTTTTAAAAATCTGCTCCTGCTTGCACTGGCCTCCATCAAAAGGGTTGGGGACCTGCATGTATTTTGATTGGCGATTCTTGCCTAGAGTTTGGGCTGGCTGACTCTCAGGTAATAATGAGGCCCTTGACCGAATATGTACCCCAAAGGGTTCCACCCTTCAAGGAAACCCAAATGGTGAACCTGCAAATGCTGCCCCTGGAGGCAGACCCAGCCCTGCTGCTCTGTCC